>NW_005877377.1:0-8724 GCF_000147115.1 Myotis lucifugus
CATTTGATGTTGAGGTTTGGAGAGTCAGATTTGGGGATTCACAGAAATTCAGAGGTTCTTGGTCTAAAGAACCAAGAGTAGTATTCATAAAGAAGCGCAGAAGGTCAGCTCTAAGAGGTACCCAGGGCTGTGAGAAGGCATGGAGCCTGTTTTCAGGCTCTTATATTTAGTACAGTAGCCAGACTTTTCTGGATTAAAGGGTCATCCATTTCTGCTTGGGAGTATGTACTGTTGAGAGCCAACTGAGAGAAAAATTCCCCACGATGAAAGTATCTCCATGTCGTAGATTACATCTTTCCTACTAGGACCGACATGGCATCATGAAACCAGGATATTTTTAGAACAGTGATGAAGGATCTTTTTACATATGGGGTAATTCAGGAAAAGACAAAACAAAACATGACACACAAAGCACAAATTTTCCCGTTTGAAATGATAATAACTATAGGGTGGGCAGTCATGCATCCCTTACTGAATAAAAGCAGAGATAAGATGCCATTTCTTCTTGGTCACTAAAACATTACTACTTGGCATACATGAGAGGTGGTTATAGAGAATAGTTTTCTACATAGTGAATTAACTTTTAAGTTTCACATTTGCTTAGTGTTACTTGTGTGCCAACCTCTACATCACTGAGTGTCAGGAGGGCAGGGATTTTCTCCCCCAAGGCATTGAGGATTTAACTTTGAACTAAATCAAAGCTAATCACGGTTGCATTTAAGTAGGGGAGGAAATGTGTGCTAAAAGAAGGAGAAAATTCACTTCCCTCCCCTACTAGTAAGTACACATGGTAGGCGTGCTCCATAAACATTTAAGTCTGAATTCATTGGTACTCTGAGAGGTGGACTAATTGTATGCCTTGGGCCTTCCATTGCACTGATGCAATGAACATATATGTGTATCTTCCTCTTCCCTTTCCTGTCTGCTAGACCCATACTTTTTCTTTAAATGCAGCTCAAATATCGCCGCTTTCTGAAATCTTATCAACTAACTACAGAAACAATTTACTTTGGTATATCATTGAAATACTATTGCAATTTATTTTCATTATTATTTACATATTTATCATTGCCACTAACTTATGAGTTCTTGAGAGCAATGACCATGTTTAATTTCTTTGAAAATCCCAGATATAATACAGTGTAAAAAATGTAGGCCCACAAGAAACACTTGATTAATGGACTTTTATTTTCAAAACTCAATTCTTGTCTCAGAGTTTACATTTTATAGTTATTTCACAACTCTTGCAGAAAAGTCTAGGTCCTTAGATCATATTTCTGAGGATTTTAGATCCTTGTCTTATGTTCATATCTGACCACTTCACCAAGGAATCTCTCCCATGACAGAGAATATTTCAGGTACCCAATGTCTCACCCCCATTAAAGTCATTTTCCATTAGTCTCACAACACTTCCTTTCACTGAAAGGTAACACTGGACAACAGAAGTCAAAGTAATCTAATTAGTTTGGGGAACCATTTTGAAAAAAAAAATTTCTTTTGAACAACTGTAAAAATTAGGAGGCTCTCCATGGGATGTATATTTATTTATTCATTAGAGAAAATACTGAGCTGCTCCTAGCAGTCAAGCTAGCAGGATGCAAGAAATTATATACTTTGTTTGTCTTGGTTTCCACAACATTTTTAATCTCTACAAAGCAGTGAACAGCTGTTATACCGGCAATCTGCAGTATATTTTGGGCAAGTAGGGCAGCAGGGTGACTGATGTGCACTGTAATGGCATTATAAGTGACTCACTGGAGTGCAATTATCAGTATAGTTGCCACATGCTTGGTTTACGTTTAGGTTAATCGGTTCCTTAGCAGATTTCACTCTGTCTTCCTCTGGTACACTTGAACACTTTATTCTCTTGCTTGGGAACCTAGGTATAGTTTATTTGAGTTGTCTCCTGGTTAAATTTTGTACGTCACCTTTGCTGCAATTTGCTGTTTTTCCTGGATCCTGTTTGACCCCACAGACCAATTTGCAAACTGTGCCACTGTGCAAAATGTAATCATTTATGAATTCCCAAGGCCTCATGCATCTTAGCAACCAGGAGCCTCTCCAATGAGCATGCAAGTGTCTTTATTTTTATTGTTGACACTATTACAGATATCTCCATTTCTCCCCCTTTCCCCCCTCCACCCACTTTTCTTACTCTTATTATTCATGGTCATTGGGACATGCAGGGAGGGAATGTTAATTCTTTACATGGAGTGGGTATCTCATAGGCAACTCATGGGCCCCGCAACTTGCAAATGACCAAAAGAGAGTGATTTTTGGAGCACTCCGTGAACTATTGCCTAACATTATAAAGGCAATCAAGGCAATACCTTCAAATTCTATTTGTTTACACCTCCTTTTTCTATTTGGAAGCAAAGCTGAATTTTTTCCTCCTTTTAGCAAAACTGATAATTTTCCTTCCCTACTAAAAAATCTTTAATATATTCCTTCTTGTTTTAGACAGAATTTTTATTTTATTAATGTAGCAATCATGGCAGACAGACTCTGCAGTGTCCCCACTTATTCCCACCTCTGAGTTTATGCCTTGTATGACCCCCTCTTCTAAAACATGGGGAGAGTCTGTAACTTACTTCTAATCAGTAGTATGTGGCAAAGGTGATGGTATGTGATTTCCATGATTATGTTATATTTTGCTGGTGTAATCACTCTTCAGACTCTTGGTGCCTTGATGAATGAAATAAGTGGTCATAATAGGAAAGCCCAAAGGGCAAGAAACAGTGGTAGGTGTTTAGGAATGGGGACAACGCTAGGAGCTGAGGGTGGCTTCTAGCCAACAGCCAGCAAAAACAACTGATGCTAAAACACACACACACACACACACACACACACACACACACACACAAACACACACACACAAACAAACAAACAACAACTGATGCTCAGTCCTACAGTTGCAAGAAACCAAATAGTGCCAACAACTCTGTGAGCAGGAAAGAGGGCTCTTCCCCAGCTGAGCTCCAGGCCAGAATGCAGCTGACTCCCTTACTGTAGCTGTGAGACCCTAAACAGAGAACTCAGGTAAACTGCCCAGACTCCTGACCTCATACATTTTGAGGTAATAAATACGTATTGTTTTAAAGACTGAAGTTATAATTTATTACACAGCCAGAGAAAACTAATATGACAACCAAAGGCTTCTATAATTGTAGTTATCCTTTTAGCTTCTCCTTACACTCACGTGTGTGTTGTAAATGCCTGTCACACAAGACTATCCTTTAAATAGTCAGGAATTTTATCTGCAAAATGCAGATATTATGAAACTCACTGGAGTACAATTTTCTTCATTATAATGGTGTATAATGATACTTGAAAAGTTTTTGTATTAAATTATATGACACATGGAAGCACTTATTGTAATTTTTGGAACATTGTAGGCACTCAATAAATATTAATTTCCCTTCTTTTTCACTTTTATTTTCTTTCAAAAGTGTCATTTTCATCTCCAGTCTCTATGGCTTAAATCTTCTTGTTTCTTCTTTCAAAACTGCCCTTCACACTCATCTCCATGAGCATAACACCCCTAAACTTCAGCTTAGATTTAATTACTCTACGAAACAAGACTATTAAACATATAATGTAAATTATGATTAAGATATGAAGTGACTTACAATTATGCTTCTAAGGAAGATAGGACATGTCTAAGTAAAAAGCTGAGTGTCTAGGATAGTTATATGTGTTTACACTATAAGTCTTTCTGGAATACGGTTCCTCCTCCTAATCTTATCTGTTATTGAGGTCCAATAAGGTCAGCTATTGGGAATAGGTAATTGAGAGGTGAAACTTCTGCTTCTTTTGGCAACCTTATCACTTTTTCACTTGAATACATCATTGCAATAGGAATAGATGAAGAGATCTGAAATTTATTTGATTTTTTAAAAGAAATATGATTGTAGAAATAATATTAAATGGGAATATTAACTGGTGAGGGATAGTGTGGAGGATAATTTTTATTATTGTTATCCAATTCCAATATTCTGTCTAAGCACAATCACACATTCCATAACCCTCCTCATATAGATTATGCTTTATCTATATTACATTCTTTCATGTGATTTATATGAATTTTTTCACCCATAAAATAGGCAAAGTCAAGTCTAGAAGAAAAAGTAGACAAAAATTGTACATAGGGAATTAAAATGTTCCATTGAATGAAAATAGAAATGCCAGTTCTTTACCTCTTTTTTGCTCACTGTAGTTGTTGCTTTTAGAATTGATATGGCTTGGACATCTAAAATTATCATATTAAACTTTTTTTCTCTCCATCCCCTCAAATATATACATCTGTTATTTTTTTGTGAGAGTTCTCTAATATAGCTGGCAAAGTAGTAGTTACATGAAGAGAGACTGGCTTTGGAGAAGAAAGGAATGCCTCTACTTTTTTTTTATTCACTAACCTTTTTAGGATCCTATTTTCTTTACTTTAGATAATGTTGCTTTTGTTAGTCTGTTACATAGAGACTGAGTGCAGCTTTTTCCATAAATTTTGCACATGGGTATGCACTACGTTGAGTGTCTGTCTAGTAGTGACAGGAGGGAAGATGTTCCACTGCTTGTTCAGTTGTTCCCAGGGGCTTTCAGGCTGTTGCCATAAATCTGTAGTCTGCAATCAGGTTATTTACCTCCCCTCTTTCTTTGTAAATGTACAAATCACTCAGCCACACTGTGTTTTTTTTATAAATGTTATATGGATGTTTGACTGTTGAAGCTATGATTTGTCTGATTATGTTTGTATCATAGAATATGAACATATTTAAACTATTAAATAAGAAAGGAAATAAAATAAGGTTCAATCCCACTCAAACAAAATAATGTAAGATACAGTCTAGTTAAACTTCCCTTGATGTATGGTTAGCTTGAATTTATGGGTTGAAATCCACTAATAAGGAAACATACAGATCCCCTTAGCTATTTCATAAGGAGACAGTGCTCATTCAGTGGGAGGAATGGTTTTACTGTGAGTCAATCTTTAGAACATTTGTAGTGTTTATTTATATCAAAATCCTATTACAGGTGTTATCTTCCATGTAAAAAGTACATATACTGTTCTGTTATATAACAACCCATTTTAACCAAGAGAAAATATATTTGAAGAATTAAATGCTGACAAAAATGCCCTTCTGAGTTTCAATTGAAGTACCTTGTATTTCTCAGTAGTGTCCCACACTTTGTCCTGTATCTGTCACTATTTTCTGTCAAGTAAAATTAACTAGAATGTGTTCATAATGCTGTATGTTTTATATAATTATCCCATTAATTACTACAAAGACATTTTGTCCAAATCCCTAAGATTTACCATCAGAAAAACATTCATAGGGCTGCTTTCTTGTAGAGCTTACATGTGTACCAGAAATCCATAATCCATAAGCCACATTGAGAAGAATATTTTGAAGAGTGGAAAGCTGGAAATACTTGGCTGCCTTATCTCTTCTGACTTTTTGTTGCTTACAAATGCTTTTATTTTTATTGAATTTATTAGGGTGACATTGGTTAATAAAAGTGTGTACATTTCAGTTGTACCTTTCTTTAGTACATCACCCGTATATTGTATTGTGTATTCACCACCCAAAGTCAAGTCTCCTTTCATCACCATTTATCCCACTTTTACCCTCTTCTACCTCCTCCACCCCCCTGTCCCTCTGGTAATCACCACACTGTTGTCTGTGTCTATGAGTGTTTTTTGTTTGTTTTTGCTTGATCACTTCATCTTTCATTCTGTCTTCAAACATTTGAGTGTTTGGAGATAAGGATTATGTTTATTTTATGTATCTCAAAAGAGTAAAAATAGGGTCAATGGGGAAAAGGAATTGAATTTTAGTATTTTACCAGATTTTCATACGTTGGGCATCATTAAGCATGACAAGCGAAGCCTTGGAAGAGCTGTCATAGAGGAGACTCAACTAACAGATGAGGTATCGACCAGATAATCTTTAAAGCTACTTGGAGACATAATCATTTAAGGACCAAGCCTCCAGTTTTTAAAACTATAATCTGGTTACTGAATGACCCCAGAATGGCCTTTCTTCCTCAATCTGTAACACTTTTTACTCACAGTATTTATCATTTTTTACCATTAAACAACACTATGATAGATTAGAATGTCCATAAAGAAAATCAATGATGTATAGAGATGAGAAAGTATCATGCCTATGATCCACCACTGATGGATCATGTTTTTGAATAAAAGCCACTCACTATCAATGCCCTAAGGAAATAATCATAAAATTCAACATGGAGTATGGGGCGTATTTCATTTTAGTCTTAAGAACTGCTCCTTTTCTCTGATGAATGCCTGTTTTCCCTGAGTATAAGCCTTGTTTTTGTCATATGATTTCTGGATAGGTACATGAAGGCCATTTTAATGTCCTTTAAATCATGATTAATTGAGCTGTATATTACAAATCACGCAGGGAGAACAAAGGGTAAAATATTTAACTGCAGCAGTGTTTGACTATACTCTGTGCAGTGAAAAAACCTGAAGTCATTTTCAATGTCCACCATTTCTTACTTCTTTTCAGTCGGGTCAAATTTCTAAACTTTCTAAATCTCTGTTTTCTGGCTAATGAAAAGAAAATAGGATTCCACCAAGTCTCCTATCTACCTCCTACAGGACTTCTGTGAGGATCAAATGAGATGAGGCACGGGAAAATGCTTCACAGACGTTTGGTTAAAGTGTGAAATGTTTGCACCTGGCTATAAAGTAAGTCATGTTCCTGGGCTGAAGAAACTACAAGGAGGCTAGTCACTAGGGAGAGGAAGCTGGGCATTGCTACGTGACATCATTACCTGGCACCCACAGCGACCATTTCTGAGCTGGCCGTGGGGTCTGGGCAGTGTTGGCTGTGATTTGGTGGGCTGTCGCTCTGAGGTGGTGGCGGGGCCTGTGTCCCACTTGTGGGAAGCTGAGTGTTGTTTTAAAAGTGCCAGGTCCAAGCTGCTGTTTCTCTGTAAATGGCCAGTGTGCGTCATGGCAGCTCCTGCGTTGAGCGTCTGCTCCCTGGTAGTCAGTGCGGATCATAGTGACCAGTCAGATGGGTGGAGGGACACTTAGCATATTACCCTTTTATATATACAGATAGTAAGCTAAAATTATGGACTCTGGTAAATCCAAAATCTGCAGAGTGCACTGGCAGGCTGGGGACCCAAGAAGAGCTGATGTTATGATTCAAGTAAAAAGGTCATTTGTTGGAGAATTCCTTCTTGTTAGGGGGAGCTCAGTCTTTGGTTATATTAGGTCCTCAACTGATTGGATGAGGCCCACCTACATTATAGAGAGCAAACTGCTTTACTTAAAGTCCACTGATTTAAATGTTAGTCTCATCCAAAAATACCCTCACAGAAACATCCAGAATAATGGTTGACCAATGATCTACAAACCATGGCCCAGTCAATTTGACATATAAAGTTAACCATCACAACAGGAATGTATACATCGAGATCTTCCACCATTTGAGTTTCTTTGTCCAGAAATGATCTTTTAGGAGTTCTCTTCCCTCCTTTCTCTGGACTATTACTTATAACATTATGCAGCATATTTTTACCATATAGTAAGCTATAATTCAGGGTTTTGTTTTATGGATATCCCACTGACTTGTCACTGTTTCCTCTAGAAAAATTTATATATTGTAATAATTTGATATAAACTTGCCAAGTCTATCAGAAAAAAACTGAACTTTAAACCTTATTAGGTACTTTCAACTATCTTACTAAGTAGTTGGGGTTTTTTTAGACCTATACTATTCAAGTGTGGTCCGTGGATCACAGCACTGGTTTAGGCTTCTCAAGGTGAGAGGCCTACTTAGAGTGAAGATTTTTAAGCATTTATATCTAACTAGAGGCCCGGTGCATGAAATTTGTGCACGGGTACAGTCTCTAGGCCTGGCCTGCAATCAGGGCCATATTCCCCGGCTGCCCGCAGCTGGCCCCGACCCTGCCAACACCCACCCATGGCTCCCCGTTCACCATCAGGTAATCAGAGCCTGACAGCCAGGGAAGGGACTGAGAGGTCAGACATTCCCGCCCGCTCGCCAGCCCTGCCCCTGCCAAGGGTCGCCCTCTGTGTGTGGGGCGAATGGTGGAGCAGGGGACTTGGCCTGGCACCAACCGCATCCCCCTCCACCCACTCCTGGTTCAATGTTTGCCATTGGGCGATCAGAGACTGCAGGCCAGGGACAGGGACCAAAAGGTGGTCAGTGTGCCTCATAGTGACTGGTCAAGCAGTTGTTCTGGTCATTCTGCCATTAGGGTCAATTTGCATATTATCCTTTTATTATATAGGGTTATTTCTATATTTTGGTTTGGTTGTATGAAATTTCTGAAGCCCTATTCCATATGTATAAGGATTTATAAATAGTAGTGATTATACAGATTATTGACATTATAAAATCAGCATTTAATTAAACTGATTTGAAAGAATATGAAGATTATACAAAATATATATATTTTTAACGTTTAATCATTAAAAATATCTTACAGTTATTCTAATTGCTTACCTGGTAAGTGGTCACTCTGATTGACATTAGTGAGCAGTTTATTATTTGGCAGAAAATAATTTTCAAATGTATATTTTAATATTATGAGAAAATCAGTAATTTATAAAAAATAAAATACTTTGTACTTACCTCTGTGAAATTTTATCCAAAAGTTAAAAGTTGGTACACCAATAATGAACTTACAGAAAGAGAAACTAAAAAAACAATCCCATTT
>NW_005877378.1:0-8724 GCF_000147115.1 Myotis lucifugus
GCATTTGGAAATTGATAAGGAAGTCAGTGAGAGGCAGGGTTAGGACATCTAAATGTGAAGTGTGATTATGTTTATGGTGATTTCTTGGCTCCTGCCAAGCCTTTTTCACTTTCTTGATTTTTCTATTTATGTTGGAAGTGATTAATAAAGCTGTTCATTTGATTTAGAATAACATTACTAATTTTTTAAAAATTCTGGTCTCATGGTCTTCATTTTGTTTTAATGGACTATAAATCCTTGAGTGTTCATGCTTATTAAATAACTATTGTGGGATTCATTCATTCTTTCAACAAATATTTACTGAGAACCTGCTCTGGGCCAGCCTGTAATAGACCCTGAGGGCAGAGCGAGTCCTTACTTTGTGGAGCTTCCATTGCAATGGGGGAGACAGACAATAGATTAATAAATGTATAAGGTGGGGGAGAATATAGTCGTGGGTGGAGGAGGTGGGGGAGAATATAGTCGTGGGTGGAGGAGGTGAGGGGAGTCCTAACTTAGGGAAGTGGTTCCCCTACCTGACTTCTGTGAGGAGGAGGGGTAGAAGTCCTTATTCAGCAAACTTGAAATGTTGTTCTTTCATTGTTGTCTGTAATCTTCTTGGAATCCAATAGGTAGCAGTGTCTGTTTTCTCTCTCTCAGAATGACAGCATGGAAACTGCATCTGCCACCAGTCATTGGGCACATCCGCAGTCAGTCGTGGGGAATGAAATATTCTGCCCTGTGTCTAGTCCTTTTCCTGGGGTTTCCCCAGAAGGATTACGATATCTATTTTCCAATCTGGAAACCAGAGAATTTGATTTGAGAATAATAGCATCTACTTTCCCCCCTTCATTCCGAAAAAGAACACTTAGCTCTGTGATTATTTTCTACTGTGATTATTTCTCTGTGATGTAGTTCCTACTCTGTGCCAGGTGCTGTGCTAAGTACTTCACATATGTGATCTCCCTGGTTCCTTAACACAGCTCTGTGATATTTGTATCTTTATCTTTATATTTGAAACGGGGACCCTGAATGAGACCCAGGGAAAGAATTCGCTCGCCTGAGTCCCTGTTTCTCTAACAGGTAAAGTCAGATTTGACTCAGGACGGTCATGCCCCCTCTCTCTGGCCTGGCCTCATTCCTGCCATTGTTTATTCTCTGTGACCTTTTCCATATCAATATTTCCCTTCTCTCCTTCATTCATTTGGCAAATGTCATCTGTTAGGACTGACCACAGACAAACACAGCCTGGGGGCCAGCCCTTGGAAGAGAATATTCAGATGTGAGTGGATGGGACAAGACACAGGTCCAGTTTTGCAACTTGTGAAGTTAGAAAAGAGGCTGGTGGCCTCCTCTCCATCGTAGTTTTTGGTAAGATGAATGCTTTCTTATCCAGCCCTCAAGGGACGTGGATTAACCGCTCCTCTGAATCTGAAAGGCCAAGGTGGGCTAGCAGCTATGTGCCTGGTGCTTTGCATAATTTGTCTCACTCTGTCCTATCAATAGCACCATCTGGTAGATGGCATTGACTCCTTCTACACCTGAAGAAACTGGAAGCTCAGAGAAGTTGTGTGACTTATCCAAGGCCACAATGCTTGTTTCCGGGGGGTCTAATTTAAACACAACAGCTTGGGCTCCAGCATTCAAAATCTTTGTGTCAGAGCTCTCTTTCTCAGAGTGAATTCCTCAGAACACTAGTGGGAAGTGGATGGGAGAGGGGTGTTTATGTGGTTGAATATAGAAAATGCAGCACCCGTTTCAGAGAGCACGGTGGACATCAGCCTGTTAAAGGTTTGAGGTAGTAAAGAAACCTTTGAACTCTGTTTAACCCAGGATTTCCTAACCCAGGACCTTCTATTTGACCATAGAAATCTTTACAAAAGTGTTAGTGACTAACCTCATGAGAAACTGGTGTGTGAAATTCTGAAATACATGCCTACTGCCTCCCTGGTAGTTTTTATTGTAGAGAGAGAAAGAAGAGGGAGAGGATAGTGAGGAGGAAAAAAGTCAAAAGAAAGGAAAGAAGGAGACAAAGAAAGAAAGAAAAGAAAGAAAGCAAAAGTACTACTCAATATTTCCTAATAAAACCACCAAATATATTTCCTGCCTTTCAAAAAAATTTTTGAGCCCTCTCTCTCTTGCGCTTTTCAAATGGGCACGTAACCTATTCCCAAGTGAATAAGATGAGACAGAAAGATTAAATTCTTTGGGAGGACGATAGTCTTAAAAAACGGGTCTATGAGGCTGAGTGTCTGTCTGTAGAGGTGACTGAGACCTAGACTAAGATGGAGAAGTGGCCAGGGGTCTGGCTCTTGGAGTATCCTATCACCTTTCAGCAGGGAGTGCCTCAGTTTCCCTCAGCTTCTGTAGCAAGGGAGTGACAGCGTGGGGACCACAAGGCAGGCCCTCCTCCTGCCCATTGTGTTTTCCCTGGCAGCACATTTAATTTTTCAGAGTCAGTCTTTATGTCCATATATTATTTCCTCTTTCCCTGTTATGCTTAGCCCATCAGCATTAGCCTGGACAGAGATATAATTATCAGCAACGTTAACCATGAGGCTATTTGCTCTGTTTACTTAAATGCTTGCTACCATCTGCAAACTCTTTACATAACCCAGAAAAGTCTTCTCTTACATGTTTCCTTTGCTCCTATTTCTTTGAATAGAATGTGTTTATAATGCAGACTAAAGGATAAGTCGTAACGAATCTTGATGTTTTCCTCTTATAAGTATATAAGCACTCATGATCATGTTCTCAGAAATTGTTTTAGTATCCTTTACTAAACCAATATAGGCATTCTCCGATTTATGTGGACTTCTTGGGTTGTTGTAGATAATTTTATTAAAAATGTTAGAGTTTATCACTTCTCGGCCTTTTGACTAAGATCAGTGTAGTATCTGTTCTTATCAGTTTAAAAAATGTTTGAGTTTATGCAAATATTAGAGTGTTAACAGGCATAAAATGCATATTTAGTTGCTGTTAGAGCCTTGCTATCAAGACCAGCATCATCAGGATTGCTTGGAAACTTGTTAAAAATGCAGTATCTTGGGCCTCATCCCAGATCTACTGAATCCAAATCTGCATTTTAATGAGATTCCCAGGTGATTTATATGTTCCTTAAAGCTTGAGAAGCCCTGTACTAGAGGACACAGAAGATGTTTTGTTCGTGCTCATTTTGACTAGTTTCATATGTATATCTTCAACAGAGTGAGCAGCTCTGCAGTTTTCAGTCTAGTAATGTCATTGTGTGCTGCCTTATACATTATTGCCCAAGAGAGCTATAAAGAATCCCCGAGAGACACAATTAGTTCTCATTCAATAGATAGGTAGGTGGATAAATACAGGTAGAAATAGAAATATAACTACAGATATAGATTACTTTTTAAAAGCTTTATAGGTAACAGGTGTCAAGAACTGAGAAGGGTCTGAGATTTTCTCTACTTGCAGGCTAGTAAGTTAGCCTGGCACAGTTTCATAGATGGTGGTATGAGACATGAGAGGACATGAGACCTCTGGGTCAGAGACAAAGGGCTTCATTACTCATCCCATGGGAAGGAGCAGGAGCAGCATACACGAGTTAGTTCTCTGCGCAACGTTTCATGGGGGTGATGCAGATGGGCCCAGAAGGATTCCTGCACATACTCTGTGTTATAGAAAAGGACCCCTAACTCCTTTAATGGGCAGTAAACATGCTTTGGACATATTATCTGTAGCTCCTAAGGCTGTTTGCTATACAAACTTCCTCAAAATAATTATCCAGAATGAAAGGCAGTAATATCTCTCCTTATAAGATAGATGGAAATGCAAGGGGCCCAAGAAGAATCATCTTGGTATCGGGACATCTTTATTATTAGGTTTTAGAGCCAATAACTTTTTTTAGAAGTCATGGAGGATGCATTTCCCAATCCCTAAGTTGTACTACAAGTTATTTCTGTCTGAAAGACTCCAGGAGGAAAAGAACTTCTGGTCTGGGCACTCAGCTTAGCTCTTTACTGGAAGGGAGAAGTTATATTCAGAAGGCAAGTAGGGCTGTGCTTCATAAATACTGAGGTCACCTGTGGCGACTTCTGGTGTCAGTTGTCCCATTCAAATACTGAACTCATTCTTATCCTGAAGTTTGAGAGATGGATAATTCCCAGAGCTCTGAAGGGACTAAAGGATGTTCCAAAGATTGGCAAATAATAGGAAGAATAGCACAGGTAAATTGGGGCTAATGGTGTCTTTCTAATACAGCAGTTTTGTTGTAAGGGGATTGTCTTGCAAAGCAGTTGATTTCCTTTTGCTCTCAGTAGAGGCTAGCTCTTCCAGAAAATTGTAAAGGAGATTTCTGATGTGAGTTCTACTTTTTCGCCACTCTCAAAGAATGTAAGCCTTTGGAGAAGAGAAAGCTGGAGAAGTTTTACAAAGCCTGTGAGCATGGTACATTAGTAAATATTTAACAATCCACTTGCAGGGGTGGAGCGGAGTTGGGGCTCTGAATTGTACTCTTTGCTGATTTCCACGGTGTAAATATTCCTACTATGGTTGATTTCAAACTACCAATGTGAAATTACCTCGCTTGCAAAATTCCTGAAAATCTAACAAACCAGTTTCAGCCGGCTCCAGCAACCCATTGCAAAACTGTCCTAATTAGCAAATTTTTGACAGTGAGGGTAGTTTGATCACGCAAAAGGTTTGCTTGTAAAAGTTTATTTTTCAAAGTCTTTTACAATAACTCCCTTGCTAGTATGTTTGCCCCTGGAGATTTGTAGATAGACTTACCTTAAGGCAGAATGAGAGCCTAAATGATTTTTGGACTTCGTTTGAATGGTATGATTTCATTTTTAAAAAAAGTCTTCCTTTACATAGTAGGCCTCACCAGCCTGGCTGTTTGCTTTCTTTAAATAAACCACCTGCCAGCTCAGCACGTTTCTCCCCTATGCAAAGGCCTGTAGGTGCAGTCTGATTGTCAGTGATATTTTTAGAAGAGTGGGAGGCTACTCAGGCGCCAACCGGTGATGATTCCTTATAATTGGGTGATCTGTAGAACCATAATGAATCACAAATTTGGGAACAAGGCACCTGCATTCTTGGTCGGATCGGGAGCGTAGTAAATCCTCTTTGCACTAATGAGGCTTTATACCTCTTCATGAGACTTACCATGGAATTCCCCTTGGGCTCAGTTTGGCTGCAGAGTTCTGTAAAGACCCTCTCTGGAGTGCTTTACCGCAGTGCTGACAGAAACATTTTTCCAGAACAGTTCAGTGTAAGCCCATACACTGCAGTTCCAATGATGCTCTGGTGAGCGAGTCACCCTCCCGCATGGACTGCCCAGCTCATGCTGGTGGACTTTGCTTCACGGGGGCAAGCACGCTGTTTCCATCCTCTGGCTTACCTGTGCCCATCATGTGAAACCTGACATAGTGAACTGATTTACTCTTTGTAGAGGGCTAAGTGGAAGGATCAGCTTGCTGCTCTCAGCCCACGGCGGTGAGAGGAGCCTTTCCTGGCCTCTGCCTCTTCTTCCCAAGCATTTACCAGAGGAGGGGGGGATGGGGAATCTTTTTATTTTTTATTTTTTATTTTTTTTACAGAGAGGAAGGGAGAGAGATAGAGAGTTAGAAACATCGATGAGAGAGAAACATCGATCAGCCGCCTCCTGCACATCTCCTACTGGGGATGTGCCCGCAACCCAGGTACATGCCCTTGACCGGAATCGAACCTGGGACCTTTCAGTCTGCAGGCCGACGCTCTATCCACTGAGCCAAACCGGTTTCGGCGGGAATCTTGACTTTAATGCAGATTTGAGTGCCTCCTTCCTTCTCCCTTGGGTGATACATGTTTTTTTTTCTATTTTGTTTGTTAGTTTATTTTGTTCATTATCCCTTGGGTGATATTGATTGGGAGGCTTCAATGGTTTATTTATCAGATTTATAAAATGCTCATCTTGCCAAGGTCTCTGAGCACACGGACAAGAGTAAAGCTGTTAACAAGTAATAATAATAAAAAAAGTCCACACAACATAGGTGCTTATTCTGAAAGGTCTACATGAACTCCTGGTAACATTATTTCAGAGGTTCCATTACAACTTGATTTTTTTCTATTAATAAAGTGAACCCATTTCCAAGGGGGCTTGTTCTCCCCCATAAAGAAAATACTTTAACAAGCAAGGAGATGGAACACATAGGATGCTGTTTCGGCTAAGGCCAAATTAAAAAGACAGCTCATCTGCCATGTTCAAGAGGTCAATTTCCAGCCACCCCCCTCATTCTTACCTTCCCTTTTTCTGTGAAGGCAGAAAGAGACCTGAATTTTCAAAAAGAGGGGTTTGCATTAGTTCTAAATTTTTGTCTAGTCACAGGGAGACAAATTATTTTCAAGAGTTTTCTTGCTCTGTAAGAAGGGGGGCGGGTTCCCTGAGGAAAATGTGCTCTACCAGGCCATGACTCTACTTGCTTCTCAGGTGTTCAGGAACAGGAGGCGAGGCATTTAGCTAAGTAGAAAAGGAGTGTGCAAGTTAGAAGAACTTTTCTCAAGTGTATTGGGCCTGAAATCCTTCTGGCATGTTGGATGTCCTCTATGAAGAAAATGGAGATATTTCTATCCACTGCTGACAAAAGCAAATGCTAGGTGTTCAAAGAAGAAACCAAAAACACTCCTAACCATAGCCTGCAATAACCCCCCACACCTTTAGTGGGTCAGAGAGTGCCTGTCGTAGCTGGATTTGGGGAATAGAAAATAAGTCACTATAGATGGGACTCTATGTTATTTTTCCCCCCTTAAAAATCTAGTTATGATGAACACACTTGCACTACATGCCAAAATTCCACCAGTATAGGAGAAGAAAAATACAAAACTTGAGCTATTCCCTTAAAACTGAGGTTGTCAAACTAAGGCCCACAGGCCAAATCTGGCCCATTGCTTGTTTTGTAAATAAAGTTTTATTGGAACCCATTCCCACCCATTTGTTTGTGAATTTTCTATGGGTGTTTTAATGCTACAATGGCAGACTTCATAGTTATGACCAAGACCATTTGGCTCAAAAAGCCTAAAGTATTTACTATCTGGCCCTTTACAGAAGAAGTTTGTTAACCCCTGCCTTTTAAGAACAAACAGGCAAGATATTTAATAAAATAATCTGCCATTTAGCCTACACCATATCTTGTAAAAGGTTGCTGATTTGGCTTCTATTGGCCAAGTGAAGAAGCACGAGGAAGAAGGGAGCAGGAAGAAGTTCTAGGTCAAGAGAATACCAAGGCCTAGTTCCCTCTCAACCTGACCTTAAGAGTCTGTGATTCCCACTGTGGATACTTCCTTGTTATGTGTAACAATGGACACTGCATAGCAGGAGAGAGATATGTTCAAAGCTGCCATCAGAGTTGGGGATGGGGGTGGTGCTAGACATCATCGATCAATAGTCCTTATTGATGTATTGGCTCCTAGTTAAGAGCTACTGTATTAGATGGTTGCAGATAGAAATATGAACTATCATACTTGGCCTTTTCTTCTATCTTGTTTGTAAAGAAAAAAGGAGAAGTTTTCCAGTTTGAATGAGTCAGTGGTAATTTCAGGGATATGGAAACTTTGTGCGATATATCTTGGTAGGTAAACAAAAAAGGTATGGTTCTGATATGGATTGTCTCAGGAATTGTGTTAAGTGCTTTTTGACAGTGTTTGTTGTAGCTTCACACGGATATTATTTTGCATGAAAGACTATCAAAAGTCATACTGTAAAATGGTAAATGTGTGGTATATCCTTTTGTCTTTTCTTCCTCTCTTCATAATTTACCAAAGAAGGCCAGCCCTATTTCTATCTTCAGTGTCCAAAACTTATGTGTGCAAAGTAACCAGGCAGAAGGATGATCTGATCTTTGAGAAGTAGGAAGTTTTAAAAAGGATAATCTCTGCCTTTGTGAGTGTCAGTTAATACTTTTAGGATGAGGAAGAATCTTAAGAAACTATCTGGTATATCTCCCAAAATTAATTTCAAATTAATTATAACACCTAAAATTAGTCTCTAATTATAGTGGGTGATCTTTATGTATGTGTTTTGTTGACATTTCTGAAGAGTTCCTTACATTCTCTAGTATGTCTTACCTTTTAGAACATAAGGATAATTTTTCCATACTCAAAAATCATTTGATTAAAGAACCCACTAAAAGACAACTTTCTTGCTTCCCATTGCAAGTGTGAATTTCCAGATTAATAAACAAAATATGTATTTAGCCATTTCAATATGATGAATACTTTTACCCTTATTCCCTGAATTTAGCCATAGTTGAAAAATATTTATTTTCAGTGAGATGAATGCCCCCTGGTGGAAACAATAATGAGTATTTGCACAGATTTGGGGGGCCCACATACAACTGGTGTAAATATATCAAGGATAACCAAGGGATAAAATTGACATAGCTTAGAGAGTTCTTTCATTTTTTAAGTGTATGTTCCATTTAAGTGCAGTAAATAGAAGATAATATCAAGTTGCAAGGGTCTTTTTTATATTGACTGAAATAAAAATATTCAACAAGAAACTAACTAACCCCTTATGGTAATTCTTTTAGTGTCTTTCACTAAAACTTAGAAATCGCTTAGCTGGTAAATTTGTTTATAATATGGCCATCTTTGTAATGATTTTTTAAATGTAGGACTTTTAGATTATACCTCAGAGGGTATTTTAAAACTAAATGTTACAATCCAGCCACTGTAGCTCAGTGGTTGAGTATTGTCCCATAAACCAGGAAGTCTCTGGTTCAATTCCCGATAAAG
>NW_005877379.1:0-8723 GCF_000147115.1 Myotis lucifugus
GCCCTCTCTAATCAGGGTGAATTCTCTATCCTTCCTTTATTATTTTTATCTTTTTAAAAAGAATTCCATTATATACATATATATATAATTGGTTTCAGAGAGAGAGGAAGAGAGAGAGGGAGAGAAACATCAATGATGAGAATTATTGATTGACTGCCTCCTGCACACCCACCCTGGGGATTGAGCCCACAACAGGGGCATGTGCCTTGACCTGGAATCAAACCATGACCATCTGGCTCATAGATAGATGCTCAACTACTGAGCCAGGTGGACCAGGCTTAGGTGCAGTAAAACTGGTTATATAAATAAAGGAATGTTATTGCTGGTTTAGTTTACTCCAAGGTATTCTTTGAAACTATTGGGAAATTTGGCAAGAATTTAAACTAAAATTTGAAAATTAACTTCTAAGACCTAGTGGAACTCATTTTGTCTTTCAATACTCTCCTGAGGATATGCTTACACATTAGAGAGAGAGAGGGAGAGAGAGCGGGGGAGGAGAGAGAAATGTTGATGTTAGAGAAAAGTATCAATTGGTTGCCTCTCATGGGCACTCCCATTGGGAACTGAACACCCAACCTAGGTATGAAACCTCACTGCGAATTGAACCCTGAGCCTTTCAGTGTGTAGAGTGATGCTCCAACCAACTGAGCCACACTGGCCAGGTCATGGAACCAAGTTTTAGGAAAGAAAACCTTGGATTACTCCTTAAATTTCTGCATACCTGAGATCCAAAATACAGATAAGTCAATGGGAATTCATGGAACACCTTGATGACTTTGAGTGGATTAAATGAGATAGGATGTATGCAACATGCTCATCACTGTGCTAAGCTGGCATTCACTCTATTGGGGTTTCAGTCGGCCTCTTCTTGTTTTCTGTGTCATTGTTATGAATTTTCCTTAAAACATCCGTAGTTCATCAATTTTGCATCATTTCTCTGAAACCTTGACCCTGAATATTGGGAGCAGAGAGTGGAAAATCTTAGCATCCAGTTACTATCTCATTAACACAAATTCAACAGTTATTGAAATCTTGATTTGCATAATGATAAAAGAAGTAATTTTCAATATATCAAGATTCTTTCAATTATAAGTAATTTGCTGTGTTCTCAGGTCAGATCACGACATCTATAAATTTGTTTCCAGTTTAGATCACATTTCATTTTACATCATTTTAAATCTCATCACGCCTCCCACAAATGAAGCAAGTTTATGGGATAGATTTTACAAGAGGAATTGATTGAGGTAGTTATGAAAAAAACAGATTTAGGTGTGATTTCTTTACATTTTTGTACTTTTGTTAGGGGCAGGAATAGAATATTGGGGACTTGCTATAATAATAAGAAATATTAATCTGGCTCTGTTAACTGTGATTGTTCTGTTCTGATTAGAGAAAGCACATTCTAATCTGTTTGAGAGTTGTACGCCCTGGGGCATGGGAGCTGACATGGGAATCCAGCCATCCTCCTTTCCTCAGAACAGCCTAGATTAACAACCTGGTTGCCTTTAAGCTGGTCCCTTATGAACCCCCAACCCGCATTGCCTGTAACCTGTAACCACTGTACCTTGCCTACTTCCCCTTGCATGTAATTTCTACTTTCCCATGGAGTCTGTATCATTCTACCCAAGAGAAGCAGCTGACTTATGGGGTGAGTAGAGCAGATGTTTATGGATGACCTGCTGCTCTCCCATTCTGCCCACATTAATGGAATAAACACCATATATGAGTCAACCCAGTCTCTGCTACATTCATTCAAGTATTAACCAGCAGCCTGGGCCCATTCGGTTGTCTGGTTTCACTTTAAGCAATTTTATAGCAGTTAGTGAAGCTAGGTAATTAACAGAAATGATAATCAATACTCCCCCATCATAAGTCCAAAGATTTCATCTACTTAAAACAATTTACATTTATTTTAAATTAAGAATGAATTTTTAATTAACAAGTAAAATCATTACTAGTTTAGGAATAATTAAAACGCTATTAGCTCATTTATTTACGGCCTAAATATTTTTTTACTATTAAATCATTATTATTCAGATTATCTCAGTTGTTCCTCTTAACCCCCCATAGCTCCCCTCCACCCATTCCCACCCCACCCTCTGGCCTTATCCCTGCCACCCACTGTCCTCATCCATAGGTGTACAATTTTTTCCAGTTTCTTCCCACACCCCCACACCCCTTTCTCTGCTGAGAGTAGTCAGTCCACTCCCTTTCTATGCCCCTGATTCTATTATATTCACCAGTTTATTCTGTTCATCAGATTGTTTATTTGCTTGATTTTTAGATTCACTTGTTGATAGATATGCATTTGTTGTTCATAATTTGTATCTTTACCTTTTTCTTCTTTCTCTTCTTAAAGGATAACTTTCACCATTTCATATAATACTGGTTTGGTGGTGATGAACTCCTTTAGCTTTTGCTTACCTGTGAAGCTCTTTATCTGACCTTCAATTCTGAATGATAGCTTTGATGGGTAAAGTAATCCAAGTTATAGGTTCTTGCTATTCATCACTTTGAATATTTCTTGCCACTCCCTTCTGGCCTGCAAAGTTTCTGTTGAGAAATCAGCTGACAGTCATATGGGTACTCACTTTTAGGTAACTGATTGTTTTTCTCTTGCTGCTTTTAAGATTTTCTCTTTGTATTTTGCTCTTGGCCTTTTAATTATGATGTGTCTTGGTGTGGTCCTCTTTGGATCCCTTTTGTTTTGGCTTCTGTGCGCTTCCTGGACTTGTAAGTCTATTTCTTTCACCAGGTAGGGGAAGTTTTCTGTCATGATTTCTTCAAATAGGTTTTCAATATCTTTCTCTCTCTCTTCTTCTGGCACCCCCATAATTCGGATGTTGGTACACTTGAAGTTGTCCTAGAGGCTCCTTACACTATCTTCATATTTTTGGATTCTTTTCTTCTTTTTGTGTTTCTGGTTGGGTGATTTTTGCTTCTTCGTATTTCAAATCTTTGACTTGATTCTTATGATCCTCTAGTCTGCTGTTGGAACTCTGTATAATATCCTTTATTTCAGTCAGTGTATGCTTAATTTCTAGTTGGTCCTTTTTCCTAACCTCGAGGGTCTCACTAAATTTATCAGCGGTCTCACTAGATTTCTTGAGGGTCTCACTAAATTTATCAGTGGTTTCTAGAAAGTTCTTGAAAAACCTGAAAGTGTGATTTTTGAACTATATATCCAGTAGTTTGCTTTCCTCCATTTCTGTAATTTGTTACTTGTTTCTTTGTCTCCGCATTTTTTATGCTTCCCTGTGTTGATAGAGTAACTTTCTGTGTTAGGTGTCCTATAGGGACCAGTGGCTCAGCCTCCCCAATTACCTGAGGTGGACACTTTTGGTGCACCCTTTGTGGGCTTTGTGCACAGTCTTGTTGTAGTTAAATCTTGATTGTTGTAGGTATCACTGGGAGGAATTGACCTCCAGCCAATTGGCTGTGAGAATCAGCTGTGTCTGCAGTGGGAGAACTTCTGAGCTGGAGACACTCTTCTGGGGAAAGACTTGCTTCAGTGGGACTTGGTGCTCACTGAGTCTGCCCCCTGAGTGTGTCCCTTATGGATCTGAGGAGTTGTAATCTGGATGTTCCCACTCTGACCCCTGGTGACACTGGCTTATGGATCTCTAAGGTGCTGCTAATTTAGCCTCTGCCTGAGGCTACACAGCAGGAGCTAAGGAGAGATTCCTCTTCTTTGTTTGTGGTTTGGAGGTGCCCAGATGAGGCCCCGCTGTGAAGCAATGCAAGCTGCTGTGGGACCTTGGACCTTCTTTTTGAAGTTCTGGGTATCTCTGATTCAGCTGCAGTTTGTTGGTAATGTTCAGATTTCAAAGCGCCAGGCCTTTCATATGCAAAGCCTCTGTGCACAGCTTGGGTATGGTGGGGTCTCAGGGGATCAACAGGGCGCAGCAAGCAGCTATGGCTTCTCCCCAGTCCCACCCTAAGAGGCCCGCATCCCAGGGTCCCTTTAATCACTGCAAGCACCTCTAAGAGAAAGCCACCCTCGAGTTCTGCCTCATTCCAGACAGTCCAGTTTTTCCCCGTATGAGTCTGGGTCCCCAGAGACTCACATGAGCTTCAGAGCAGTCTGGAGCTTGAGACTCCCTCCCGATTGAAAAAGACAACCGTGTCCTCAGCTGCCAGCCCTCTCCATGTGCGCCACTCCTCAGTTGCCAGCCCTTTTGACCTGCGCCTCCGTACCTCTGCACTTTACTTCCACACCTCCTCTGAGTCTCAGTGCTTGTCTCTTTCCTTCTAGTTGTAGAATTTCCACTCAGCCAGCCTTCCTGTAGTTCTGCATGATGTCCGTTTTGTCTTTTATTTGTATTTTTTAAGTGGTTGTGTGAGGCAGCAATTTCCAGTGTTTACCTATGCCACCATTTTGGTTTCCCCAGCCAGCCTAAAAGTTTAAATTCTGTTCAGAGGATACCTGCATATTTGCTCTCTAAATGTCTTTCTTGCCGGTGCTAATTTAAGACTCCTTTCACAGAAATCTATGTACAATATATTTTTGTTAAAATAATTTCCAATCAGGCTGTTGTGGCTCAGTGATTGAGCGTCAAACAATGAACCAGGAAATCACTGTTCCATACCCGATCAGGCACATGTCCAGGTTGGGGGCTTGATCCCCATTACTGGGCATGCAGGAGGCAGCCTATCAATGATTGTCTCTCATCATTGATGTTTATATACCTCCCTCCTTCTTCTTTTCCCTCTGAACTTAATAAAAATATATATTTTAAATTAAGTAAATAAAGTATTTTCCAAACACACAGCTTTACTTTGTTCATTTTTCTTATAAACTACACATTAGTGAATCATTTGTGAAATTGTTTCTTAGGCAGTTGGCTGGGAGCTGAGCTCTCTAGATAGGACTCCACAAAATAAAATGATGTGTTGTTACCTAAAAGGAACAGATTGATTTCTATAATTCAGCTGATGGGAAAACAATAATTATTAGAAATGTGGTAGACAAAGTTAGAATGAAGTAGTTAATTTCCATTTATTATCTACTTTTTGTTTCTTTAATTTTCTTTACCCAGATAGGTTTTAAGTTTCATAGGGAGAGTGTCCTAATATTTGTGTATTTCATAGCAGTTAACATTGGGCATGAGCTGCTTGCAGAGCAGTTTAGAATGCGGCCCATAGGGCAGTTTGAAATGGGTGGCATGGAAACCCTGGAATGTGAGGTGCAGAGTCGTTGGACGTAGAGTTGGTGGTGTGGAGTCGGTTGAGTGCAGAGTCAGTGTGTGAAGAGTCGGTGTGTGAAGAGTTGGTGGACGTAGATTCGGTGGACATAGAGTCGGTGAACTTAGAGTCGGTGAACTTAGAGTCGGTGAGAGCAGAATCGGTGAGTGCAGAGCCTCTTCATGTGTAAGAAGTGACTGTCCCTGCCTCCCGCTCAGGGCTGTTGAGGAGAGTGAATGTTTCAAGGACAGAGGGCGCCTAGTGCAGGGCTCTGGATGGGCAGAGAGACAGTGCCCAGGTGAATCCAGAGTGTGTGAGCAAACCCTTCCAGCTGCCAGGCTTTGATCAAAACTATGTCCACTGATGGGAGGTCCATGGCTTCCCTTCTACCAAGAATCTTGGGTTCAGGCTCCTTAGGGGAAAATGGACAGGAGATGGAAAGGCAGCAGTTACCGCCTCCTCCCAGTCATTAGAAACCCTGAATGGAGAAAACTGCCACCGAGAGAAATGGTCCCTTGGATGCGTGTTCCCACACTGTGAAGGCATTCAGGGGAGACTCAGACCCCTAAGAAACCCAGTGGTTCTGGGAGGGCTCCGGGGAGGGAGCAGAGATGAGGGGAAAGAGCCAAATGGCTCCCCCATGTGTGCTGGGCACTGGGACAGGAGTAAGTCCAGCAGACTCCTCCCGTGAGGGGACCTGCGAAGGACCAGCCATGGCGTCCCACACCCAGCATGTGCCTGACACCCAGAGGCCCATAGTATTATTTGTTGTGTCTGAGCCCTCATTTCCAGGAAACTGATTAGAGCTGTTGGTTTTCCAAGAGAACACGTGGAAACTGTTCAGATAGGAACTGTGTTGAATAAAAGCTTGCCCGAATAGCTATTTATTTCCAGCCCCAGATCAGTGGAGTGACTGGAATTGAGAGGCCTAGACTCAGCACTTAAACCCTGGACAGACTCTTAGCCCACCCCTTCCTTGTTATGGAAATGGGCTCAGCGAAATCTCATGCCTATCAGTAGCTGTACATTTCAGACCCTCTTGTACCACATGTACAACAGATTGGGGCACTGTTAGGTTTATGTGGTGCCCTTCTCTGACTTTCTGCTACTGGTTTGTTGCTTTTGCCGACATAGTAACCTGCTGATGGTGAAGAGTTTCTTATTAAGCTCAGTGGCTTGACTGGACTGGGCAACATTTAAGGTCTTCAAAACAGACCAGGCCTGCCTGGCCAGAGCTGATGCCCGGTTGGAGGAACCTTACCCAGGGGTTTCCTGTGAGAGACAGCCGATCAATGATTCTCTCTCATTATTCATGTTTCTATCTCTCCCTCTCCCTTCTCTCTGTGCCATATATATATGTAAAATACATTTTATTTATTTAAAATATTTTATTTATTTATAAAATGTGTGTGTGTGTGTGTGTGTGTGTGTGTGTGTGTGTGTGTGTGTGTGTGTGTGAATGTTTTAAAAAACCTCAGGGCCTGACTGCTGTGTTGCTTTTCTGTAAGGATGGATGTAGGTGGGTGACTATTGCAAAAAGGGTCTCTACTAGTGTTTAACATGTGGGTTTCGCTGTGATTTGGAAGTCCCTAAAACCTTTCCAAGACATGTTAAACCTGCTAAGGAGCCACAGAACTGCCCATCATCATATTCCTTGCTTTAAAGCCCAGTGCTGTACGCCCCTTTGTTCAGACACCACTGAGAGACATTGGGTGTCTTCATCACCTAGGCCACTGGGTCAGCATGTCTGTTAGTGGCTGTAGGTCTCCCAGCTGGGCTCTGTGTTGGAGTCACTTCTGTGCAGCTGTGTTTTTGGAATTGAGAAGGTGTATGGAGGCCCTTCATTCTGGGGGAATGAGGATAGATGCATGGGGGTGGGGCCTGTCCAGAGGGTGCCCCGGGGTACATCCTCACCCCACCCCTCTTCCTGCACTAGGATTGTGGACACATTCGCCAGCAGTTTCTTGAGGAGCTGTTGGGGGACAGCATGGCCCTCGAGGCTGAACAGGTCCGGAGGATGAACCAGCCTGGCCACCTGAGCTGGGAGATGGAGCAGCTGTCAGAAGGTAGGTAGCAGCCCCTGGTGCCTGGGAGTCAGCCTGGATGTGGCTTCCTCATCCAGGGAGCTGAGCTCTTGGATCTGAATCTCATTGTCAGCTCATCCTCACCCCAAGGGAATAAGATTTTATTTAAAAGCCATTTGGAACTGTGTCATTGCAATTCTCCCCAAGGAGAACATGAAGGGTCTGGCAGCCTTGACGTGAGGACATGAATTACAAAGTAATAGATTTCACAGCTCCCATGTGGACAGTCCCAGGAGCTTCCAGATGACAGCACGCTGGCACCCTTAGGATGTCTTAGATCTGTCTGTGGGGGATTAAAAGCTCTGGATGGCAGGGGACTTCCCCAGTGGTTACTAACCTCCAGTATACCTGACCCTGGGCATGATTTCCTCCATTCATTTCATAATTGGACAGATGGGTGCAGTCTGTACTCTGTCCCCCCTGGGCAGGGGCTGCTACATGTTGGCTTCTCAGGGGAGCCAGGCCTCTTCCCATCCCTCTTGTGTTTGCCCCCTCACAGCCCCAGAGGAGGTGTGGCGTTGGCCAGGGGAAAGTGGTCTGGGGGCAGGCAGTGCACCAAGCAAACAAGTAGCCAATTCCTGTGCTGAAGAACATCACATGTGCACCTGAGGGTGCAGGTGAAGGTGTGCTTAGATCTCTGCAGAGCTCAGGAGGGCCTTGGGCGTGTTGGGGCGGGGGAAAGGTGCTGCTTTTCGAATATTGAGAGACTGTTGAAAGAACCTGGATATTCCTTCTCTTCAAGGGTTCCCATCAGTTCCAAACCTAAAATCAGTTCCAAACCTAAAATCAGTTCATTGAACTGTGAATCTGTGTGAGAAGCCAGTTTTTTTTCTGGGGTTTGTTATCTTGGCACTCCTGGGACCAAGTGTGGGCCAAACAGGGATCCCTGTTCTAGGACTTCAGGTTCCTGGGGAGGACCACTGCCCCCTAGTGGAAGGCAGGAGTGGGGCCGGCTGGCAGGAATCTCTCAGACCTCATGTTTCTGTTAGAGACCTGTTAGAGACCAGGGAGGTTGGTGGGTTGGGAAGTCTCCCTGATTCAGGCCCTCTGTGTAGTTTGTGAACCCTTTCAGGTCAGTGCCCTTGAGTACTTCTTGGTGTTCACACTTCTGCTGCTTAGCTAGCAGGAGCCTTACCAGTGGGGACTAACTCCAGTACAACTGACATTCATAAACAAAGTGTGAATGTACTTTTGCGAGGATGGTGTGGTGGCATCTTGAGTCAGAAAGGCCTGGCTTCAAGTTCTGGCTCCTCCAACTGTTAGCCAGGTGACCTCTTTTGAACCTCAGTTTTCTTATCTGCAAAGTGGGGTAATGAAGCTGCCTAATAGGATTGCTATGTGTACCTCCTGAGAGGAGACAGTGAAGCCTTACACTGTGCCTGGCCCCTGGGGCACCAACAAAGATGGCTGTCCTCAACACCCTTGTTGAATTAAAAGACCCCCTTTGATCTGCTT
>NW_005877380.1:0-8723 GCF_000147115.1 Myotis lucifugus
TATTTTTATTTTTCTTCTTTCCCTCCTTCCCTCTTTGTCTTTCATTCCTTCCTCTCTCTTTCTTACTTTTTCTGAATTCCCTTTGGAACTTTAACCCATGCATAAATTAGCAGGTTACAAAGTACCCCATCTGGGGAAGGGCAGAGAGGCAGAGGGAGGCAGAACAGAGGGCTCTTGTCACACACAACAAACCACTTAGAAGATACTTGACTTTGTTGGAGTAACTTAACATCTCGAAGTCACCGCTTCCTTATGTGTAATTGAGTTTAACAAATAACCTCAGCTGTGACATAGGGTTTAGTGGGGATTAGTGAGATAATTCATAGAAAACTATTGACACCAGACCTGGTTTATAGAAAGGCTTTCCTGGGTGCTAACAGTGATGATGGCGGTGGTGGATATGGTGGCGACAACAGTGGTGATGGTGATGGTGGAAGTTTTGGTGGGGATAATAGTGGCAGTAGTGGCAATGGTGGAGGTTGTGAGTGGGTAGTGGTGATGGTTGTGGTAATGAGTCTGGTGGCAGTGGTGGTACCAGTGATGGTAATGGTAGTGGTGGCAGGCAGTGATGGCAGTGGGGGTGGCATAGTGGTGACAGTCTATTCTATCCTTAGGTGGTAAAATAAGGCACACTAGGATCAGACACGAAGAAGCACTGTGAAGGAAGGAGCCCTTTGTCACTCAGTGTTCTTCCCTCCCCTTTCTTGCAAAGCACAAAATTTGAATACTTTGTGCTTCTTCTAGGCCCCTTGCAAATACCTAACTTATTTGGGCCAACTTAATTCTGCTCCAAGTCTGGGATCCATTTAGTCCCCCAGCTCTCATCCTAGGTTGAAACAAGCCTGGGGTTGGAAATTGATGACCCTGGCGGTAACTTTGGTCCAAGCACTTGCCAGGAGGCATTTACAGTCTGAAGCTATTTGGCTGACAAGGACCAATGTCCCATAGGAATTTATGGGCATGACAGATATAAAACAAATTTAAAAATCCAAGGGCATTCATTTCTCTATATAAAAGATGTGCTTCTGAATTGGGAAATTATGAATCAGGTTGAGGAACTGAATGACATTTTTAATGTCTTGGGCATCTCACACTTTCATAAGGTAAATGATGCACCTTGGGGGTGATGAAACCAAATATGTATTTCTTCACAGAGGTTGTTCAGAAGTTGAACTATGTCTGGGATTTTGTCTCCTAAAATCTTAGAGTGATCAAGTGTAATTAAGTTATTGCTAATGAAAGAAGATGTACATATATGTTTTTTACTAAAGGCCAGAATTTTTCGACTCCATTTAAAATTAGAAGAATCTTTGCAAGCCCTACTAATGGACACATCATTGTGGTCAGTAGAGTCTTGCTGAAGGAAAAAGCCAAAACCTTATTATCATCATTGTCTTTATGAATAATCTCATGTGGATAACCTGAAACCACTTCCACCGTGGTTTCTTAGCCACCGTGCTCCTATTTGTGACAGAGAGTGTGGGTACTGATTCATTAGAAACAATTTAATCAAGGGCCCTCTGATTCTGCTCTCTTTTTGCCTCACAGAACTTAATTGTAACTCTGACTTACTAGCAAGTGAAATGAAAAGCTTTCTCAAATCCTAGTCTTTTGTAATGATTAGTTAATCATCAAGCCAGGATGTTGATTCTCCTTTTCTGTTTCTTTGTTGCATAAGGAGAGCAAGGTTTTTGAGGTGTGTCTATTAATATTTAATTTTTGAAAAGATCAGGTTTGAAAAGAGATGTTAGTTCTTCCAAACAGGCTTCATCCTCTAACATAAAACTAGTACTGGTTTATTCTTTTCATTCTTTTATTGGAAAGTTTGAAAAAATGGTGAGAAAGATCAGAGATGGATGCTTTGAAATATTTTGCCCCCTAAGAAACAACTGGAAGGCAAAGGAAAATCTGCTGGAATTGTTGAACTATATGAACACCAAAGAAGATCTGCTCTTAACTACTGTCACTTCAATACTCACTCTGACCACATAGTTTGAAAATGAAGAGAGAGGGAGATGGGTCCCAGCACCATTTCATGTATTTTTATTTATCCCATTCCTCCCAATTTGAAAACACAGAACCGTTTTCTGCTCATTGTTTTGTCACTGGCGTGCCTGCACTCAAATGCAAAACTCTACCATATAACAGGTCTGGTTGCTTCACCTGCAGGTTGGAAGCCAGGTTCCAATACCCCATGATGAACCCTACGTGGGTTTGGGGTGTGTTTGGGAGCGGGCTGGTGTCGAGGGAGGCACTTGGGGTGGGGGCGGCAACAAGAAGCAGGGACATCCCTTATAGCAGTGCCATTCTCCTGGGCCAGCTCTCTCAGCTGGGTGTGGTGGTAGTGCTGGGGCAGGGCCGCCATGATCCCACGTAGCTCTGGGATTCTAGGCTCATTTCTGAGTCGCCAGGACTTTATCAATCCAGCAGCGTTAATAATATAAATCCTATAAATTTTGCAGTTAGCAAGATTTTATGTGGATCAAATTACATATTGCTCCCTGGAAGTATAAGAGTATTATGATTATTATTACTACTATTATCATCATCATCATCATGTGTATCTGTTATCTGCTTGCAGCTTGTGAGACTGCTAGATGGAAGCCTGGTTTATCAGGACAAAATGCTCCTCCCTCTTTGAGGCAACAGCTAGAAGATAGGAAGGGGAGGTGGGCTAAAGAGTGTTTGCTGAGTCTCCAGGCACCCATTTATGGCTATAGCCTCCCCATGCTCTGCTTCCCTCAGCTTCCTAAGCAGTTTTCACAATACCTGTAGGGCCCTGCATTAGGTGGCACTTAGAAGTGACCAGCTCTTGGTGACCAGTTCTCTGCTCACACTAGAGGCAGGCTTCTGGGTGGGAGACAAGTCCTGGGAGGCTGGTTGTGGCACAGGATACAGTTTCCCCCCCAACCCCCCAACCCCCCCCGCCCCCCCTTAGCAGAGGAGGAACCTTTTTAGACTGCGCTAGGTCATCCTCACAAACATTGTGAAGTTGTGTTTACACTTTAATAAAATATGGCGAGGAAAACAGCATTCAGAATAGCAAGTTCCCAGGTAGGCACTCAGACTCCTTTTGGAGGGGCGAGTTTGATGAGGTTAGCTTTTACCATTGGCTGTAACAGGAGAGCCTTTCAAAGATGATTCAACATCATTTGTATTTTTCAATCCTCAATGCCTACCACCCATTTTACCTAAAATACCAATGAACAAAGAAACACTTAAGATTAACATTCGTCCAGGAGTCAACTATGAGAAGAAAATTGTGTCCGCTACTTGCACAATGCGCCACTATTTAATCAGAGGTTAGGTTGATCCATTTTTCCTCACTTGGGATAAAAAGGTGAAACATTATCAATGGTGTGAAAGTTCTAGAGAAGGCTTAAGATTGGGTAAAATCTGATAATTAGCCCGAACAAAACTCAAGCCAATTTTAGATTTTTCATGTCTCCCACCTTCCTAGTGGTTTTATTCAGTTACAGTTATCCATTCAAAAGTTCTTAATGCCAAGAGGAAATACCCATCTTTGGAGAAGCACAGAGCAGAGTCTTTAGAGACACTCATTGTGCGAAGGCCTCATGTCATTTCCTCTGGGGTTTTTGATGTTCCTTCTCTCTTGTTCATAACAAGGATTTACAGCTTAAAGAACATCAAAAAGGAAAGGTTTCAGGCAGCACCCTAAAATAGACTATAAAAAAATCCATAAGTTATCTCTTGGTGCTTCTAAACCTTATTTTAAACATTTTGGAAAGGAGATATGCTGTAGAAATCCCGGAAGCCTGTCACATTCCATTTTTTAATAGTCTCTTACTTGAAACTGTAACTTTCAATTCTGTAGTTGGCATGCATCTTCCCTTCCCAGCAGCTGAATATGTTATTCAAATGGAAGCGAAACTGCCTGACTTAAATTGTCCAGAAATTTTAAAGAATGCTTCATTTAAGGGGAGAAAGGAATTTTGAGAAAGACATGTCTTTGATCAATGTTCTTTCAAAATTAATATAAAAGTTACTTTTTAAAACTAAGAAATCAGAACTACCAAATAATTTTAAAGCATTCCTAAAGCAGAGAAACTTAACATCTAATTCCTCAAAGAAAAGCTAGGTTTATAATAGAGGCATTGAGAAACCCTGGAGAAGTTCCAAAAATAATTCAGCAAATTAGTCACCATTACCTTTTTTAGATCTGGCCATTCTTTTGGTAGAATATGATTATGGATGTCAATTTTCATCTCCACAGGATCAGAGGAGAAGCGTGTAAAGAAAGAAGTTTTGATATCAAGAGATGAGTACCATGGAGTTAATTGATTTACTTTGCCCCTTTACAGCTATCTTTAGGCCCTGGCCAGCAGGCCTGCTCAGCCAGGTCTGGGTTCACTGGAGCTGCCTTATTAAAGTTCAAAGTTCTGTTTGTCCACTTAGCTTTTGGTCAATAATTCTTTTGTAGCCAGGCTGTGTAGCACAAAATTATTTTTAAAAAGGACTGTGCTAAATCTATGAATACAGCAGGTCCCAAATGGACTAATCTTTGTTTTTAAATATTTCAACTTTATCAACATATACACAGTAAAAAATTAAGTAGCACCCGGTTAAAAGAAAAAGAAAAGAAGAAATAGTTTTCGTTGGGACTTTCTTTGAGAATACTGGTCAAAGACCTACTGAAATTTTTAGTTAAGGTACCAGGTTGGTAATGCTCAAGTACTCCCTCCCCATCAATACCCAGAAAAATAAAATGCAAATACTTTCTGGAGAAAATAATTCCAACTGATTCCCTCAGCATGCCACAGATTAAGGTCAACAAAATATTGACTCATAATAAAAAATTCTACACATATGAGGAATAAAGCCATCATGAGTGAGTGTCCACAGAAATAATAATAGATTTAAACCTCCAAGGACATATATATTGGAGATATTAAACATAGAATATGAATTTATTATATATATATTTAAAATAAAAGTTTAAAAATCAACCAAGAGACTATCAACTGATTGGCCACATTTGAAAAACAACAGTACCAAAATAGAACTTTCATAAAAGAAACCATAGTAATTGAAATTAAAAACTCAGTGGATGGATTAAACAACAGAGTAGACATAGTTGAAAAGAGAATTAACAAACTGGAAGAGAGACTTGCACAGAGAGATGAAGAGATTGCCCATATATAAAAGTGCCACAAAGTACAAAGGATAGAATAAGAAATTCTGAAAGGAGTCTAATCAAAGTACTAAATGAGAGGAGAGAGATATTCCAAAAGATAAGCGTTGAGATTTTTTAAGATCAGACGAGCCAACTCCATTTCTAGAAACCTTGCAATGAAACTGCAGAACACCAATAGTAAAGATTAGATCTTAGAAACTGTTAGAGAGAAAGAGAATGCCTTCAAAACTCAGTAATGAGACTGACAGCCAACTCACAGGAACAATGGGAGCCATAGAACATTAGAAAAATACATTCAAAAGGCTGAGAGACATTGTCATGCTCAACTATGCCCTCCCCACCCAACTCAGAAAAAGAAAATGCAAATTCTTTCTGGAGGAAATCATTCTAATTGAGCCCTCTCCATATGCCACAGATTAACCTGGAATTGTATACCTTGTAAAATTTTATTTTAACAGTGAGGGAGAAGTAAAGATATTTTCAAATAAAAACTGAGATTACTACCAACACACCCTCACTTAAGGAATTTCTAATAATATACAGGCATACCTCAGAGATATTGTGAGTTTGGCTCCAGATCACTGCAATAAATGACCACAATAAAGTGAGTCGCACAAATTTTTTGGTTTCCCAGTGCATATAAAAGTTATTATTACAATATACTGTAGTCTATTAAGTGTGCAATAGCATTATGCCAAAAATAAATGTACCTACAAAATTAGATCCAGAAACTTAGAAGTATGGAACAGACTGTCAAATCTCAGAGGGAAGGCAGGGGAGGGTGGGTGAGTGGGAAAAGTTCACCCAAAGAACTTGTATGCATATATGTGTAACCCATGGACACAGACAATAGGGTGGCGAAGGCCTGAGGTGGAGGCAGGGGGCTGGCTAGAAGAGGTGAATGGGGGGGGGGGGGAGGGCGAGGCGGGGGAGAGACATATGTAATATTTTCAACAATAAATATTTTTTAAAAAAAGGAAAAATATTTTATTGCTTAAAACAATAATGATGTTAAACATTATCTGAGTATTCAGTGAATCATAATCTTTTTGCTGGAGGAGGGTGCTAACCTTCAATGTGTATAAAACATAATGTCTGCGAAGCACAGTGAAGTGAGGCTCGGTAAAACAAGGTCTGCCTGTGCCAGAAAGGAGGACAGTCACTCCAGACACAAGGTCTGAACTGTGAGATGGAGCGGGGAGCAAAGAAACTGGTCATCATATAAGTAAATCTAAATAATGAATATTTCAAACAGTAAGAATAGTGCCTGGTTTAAGGATTTAAGGCACTAGCCAACGGTTGTCCAACCATAGTCTTGGCTCTTCTCTCCAAGGAATGCTCCCCTGACCGTGAATCTCATAATTTTAGCATCTTTTGCAATCTGGTTAAGCAAAGAATTTCCTAAATCATCAAGTCCTCTTCTTCTTTTTCTTATCAGTTTTTGAGCTATCTTTTTCCTCTTGCATTTTACTGTGAGCAGCAAGAAGGAATCAGGATGAACCTTCAACATTTAGCTTGGAAATCTCTTCAGCTAAATATCAGACGTCATCACTTTTACATTCTGATTCCCACACAACTATAGGACACACCACTGAGCTAAGTTTTCTGCCACGACATAACCAGGATCCCTTTTTCCCCCACTTTCTTTCACGTTCCTCATTTCCTTCTGTGCCTTTATCAACAGCGCCTTAAAAGACGTTTTCTTGATTTTAGAGAGAATGAGAGAGGGGAGGAGAGAGAGAGAGAGAGAGAGAGAGAGAGAGAGAGAGAGAGAGAGAGAGAGAGAAAATGAGAATAGAGAGAAACATCATTGATGGGCTGCCTCCTGCACGCTCCCTACTAGGGATAAAGCCTGCAACCTCAACAGCGCCTTTAACATGCATATTTCTACCTACAGTCTGATCAAGGCAACCTAGCATTTTTCTCCCTTGCACCTCAAAGTTCTTCCAATCTCTGCCACTGCCCAATTCCAAAGCCACTTTCACAGGTACAGCAGCATGCCACTTTCAGCTACCAAAATCTGTGTTAGTTTCCAAGTGCTGCCGTCACAAACTGCCACAAACTTAGTGGCTTAAACCAACACACGTTTATTCTCTTACGGTTCTGGAAGTAAGAAGTCTACAGTGGTTCAGTTGTGCTGCATTCCCGAGACTGGTTCTAGAAAAGCATCTCTTTCCTTGCCGTTTCTAGTTTAAGGCTCAGACCTCATCCTCTGTCTTCAAAGCCAGCAGTGCAGCATATTACAGACCTTCTCTCTGCTTCTGTCATCATACCACTTTCCTGGACTCTAGCCGTCCTGTCTCTCTCTTCTAAGGACTCTGTAATGAAAATGGGCCCACCCAGACACTCAGGATAATTCCCCATCTCAAGATTCTTAACATAATCCCATTCAAAGTCCTTTTTCCCTGTGAGGTAGCATTCTCACATGTTCTGGAGATTAGGACATGGACACCTTAGAATGGGGGTGTCAGTCCGCCTGCCACAATCAGACCTGGTGAAATTTCCAAAGCAACTACAAAAGAATGCACGGGGAGCCCTAGCTGGTTCGGCTCAGTGGATAGAGCGTCATTCTGCAGACTGAAGGGTCCTGGGTTTGATTCCAGACAAGGGCACATGCCTGGGTTGCGGGCTCTATCCCCAGTAGGGGGCATGCAGGAGGCAGCCGATCAATGATTCTCTCTCATCATTGATGTTTCTACCTCTCTCTCTCTGAAATTAATAAAAATACATTATTAAAAAAAAGAATACACAGGGAGTATATAGTTTCCAAGGCAGCTAAGTGGAAAATGGAATAAGAGAAAAAGTCAATTTAAAGAAGGCAGTAAAGTAAAAACAAAACCAAACATAAAAATGTAGGCAAATAGCAAGCACGAAACAAAACATCAGAAATAAAAAAACAAACCCTGCTATATGTTATTTATAAGAAACATATTTTAACTATAAGGACAGAGAACGTTCGAAAGTAAAAAGGTAAGAGAAAAAGAAAAGAAGCCTATTCTACTCAAAAGCTGCGGCAGGCGTGGCTGTCATAAGTACGTCAGGGGAGTCCAAGAAAAAGAGACTGCAAAGCACAGGCCCTGTTAAGGAAAGAGGATCCCTGTAGAATAGTACACGGTTCAGATGTTCGTAGCAGCACAATTCACCATAGCTAAGATCTGGAAACAGCCTAAGTGCCCATCAGTAGATGAATGGATTAGAAAACTGTGGTACATCTACACGATGGAATACTATGCTGCTGTTAAAAAGAAGGAACTCCTACCATTTGCAACATCATGGATGGAACTGGAGAGCATTATGCTAAGTGAAACAAGCCAGTCAATGAAAGAAAAATACCACATGATCTCACTCATTCATGGATAATAAAGACCATTACAAACTTTTGAACAATAATAGATACAGAGGCAGAGCTGCCTCAAACTGATTGCCAAACTGCAGTGGGAAGGCCAGAGAGAGTTGGGGGGCAGGAGGGAGGGGAGTAAGAGATCAACCGAAGGACTTGTATGCATGCATATAAGCATAACTAATGGACATAAGACACTGGGGGGTAAGGGAGGGTAGGGGTGTGTCA
>NW_005877381.1:0-8723 GCF_000147115.1 Myotis lucifugus
CATCCGTGGTGTTGGTGGAGGACTGGGCTGGATGGTCCGCCCAAACCCTTCTCTCTCTCTCTGAGGTCCTGGCTTCTAAGGGCCGCGTCTGGCCACCAACCCAATTCAGGCGGCTTGCCTCCAGGCTCTCCTCCATGATGCCTTTGAGAATGCACCCCGGCCTGTGAACGCCTACTCTGCTTCTGGAACCTTCTCAACCCACAACTCCAGACCAGCTTCTTGTTAGCCACGGTCTCTGCTATAACCCCTGCCGGTGACCACTTCAGATGCCTGACCTACGGGCCTGGCCTCCCCTTGCAGATACGGTGCACAGGCCACCAGTGCATAAGCAGTGAGCATCCCTGTGAGGTGCAGGGTGCCCTCACCGAGGTGTCCTTTCTCTCTAGAGCAGTGGTTCTCAACCTTCTGGCCCTTTAAATACAGTTCCTCATGTTGTGACCCAACCATAAAATTATTTGTGTTGCTACTTCATAACTGTAATGTTGCTACTGTTATGAATCGTAATGTAAATATCTGATATGCAGGATGGTCCTAGGTGACCCATGAAAGGGTCCTTCGATTGCCAAAGGGGTCGCGACCCACAAGTTGAGAACCGCTGCTCTTAGGGGGCTTTACTTCTGTGGTGGCTACATGGCTTTCAGAACCAGGCCGCCCTGGGTTCAGGTCCCAGCGCTACCATTTGCTCTGTTGGGTGACCTGGGCAAAAGGTTCCTCACCCCTTTTGAAACCTCAAGTTCTGCTTCTTCTAAAATGGACGACTAACAACTACTTTCTAGGGTTGCTAGGAAGCCGAAACAAGCATTTGCTACATGGCGATTTGAAAATAGACGCACTGTACCTGTAGGCCACAGGACCTCGCCTGCACCTCTCCGAGGTTTATCTTGGTGAAACGAGGTTACAAAGCTCAGCAAGGAAGGTCTGGGGAAGGATAAGGAGGAGGAAGGACAGTCCCATTCCTGGGATCCCGACCACTGACTCCCAAACTGGAATAAAGGGTGGCTCTCTTTCAAAAGAAGAAATGGCCTGGCAGCTGTGGCTCAGTTGGTTGAGCATCGTCATGTGTACCACGAGGTCTCTGGTTCGATTCCCGGTCAGGGCACATGCCTGGGTTGCGGGTTTGATCCCCAGTACGGGTTGGCAGCCAATCCATGTTTCTTCTTCATCTCGTTGATTTTTCTCTCTCTCCCTCTCCCCCTCCTCTCTCTCTAAAATCAGTAAACACACACACACACACACACACACATATATTAAAGGAGGAAATGGATTATCCTGGGCCCCAGTTTGACGAATATTGCCCTGGAAGATAGTGAGGGGTGGGGGTATGTGCTGGTGTATGAGGCTTAGGTTTGGACTGGCAGCCTCCTTGCACCCCTGTCAGCTCACAGTCCCTGTCCCTGTGCAGCTGGCTCTGAATCGGGGTCCTCACCTCATTTCAACCCGTCCTATAGGGGCAGCCCAGCCTCCGCCTCAGTGGCATCTTATTTTACAAAGAGCAACAGAGGATCTTGGCTTCCACTGAGACCCCAGGAGGAGGGAAATATCTAGGGAGGACTGTCTTCAAACTTGGAACTCAGGGAAAAAAAAACATCCTGGATCAGGTTTCCTTTGCTCAAGGACCTCGTCCTGGAATCCAAACAGCGCCTCGGCTCAGGACGGACCCGCTGCGTGGAGAAGAATGGAGGCACTGTTTCGGATATTAGATGTGCAAAGCACAAAAAGACATATGAGCAAAACGCTTGGGGGGAAAAATGGATGGATTTGAAAGAGGAAAAGTTTGGAGAGTCCAGTGGCGCACCGGCCGGGCCCGGCCCCGCCACAGTCACGCAGGCTGCCTACTGAGCCGGGCCTCTCTCTCACTTCGCTTCTCTTGTGGGCTCCGTGTCTAAGTGACACCGAAGTCTAAATGACCTCTTTATTTTGATAGAGCCTCAAAGTGGGGTTTCTGAGCCAGCCTTATGCAGAAAGGCGATTCATACTGACTAGGTTATTTGGATGTTTGCCCGACCCCCCTTCCTCCCACCCCCGGCCACCATGGGGCCATGTAGACACAACTAAACTGCCCACTTCTTCGGTCAGATCTGCCTCAGGTTTAAGAGGATTCCAGGCAGGAAAAAAGAAAACCTAACCGTTTGCTTAGGAACTAGGGCTTGGGGTTCAAGGAGAGGTGGTCTGTCTGGGTTCAGCCCCCTCCACTCTGCTCAGGGCCTTGATCTGAACTTCTTATGCTGGCATTTCACAGTGAGGTTGTTCTCAAGCTCTCTGGCGGCGAGGGATGCAATCCTGTGCCTGTGCCACAAGTAACTTGTGCATCTTTTTCTTCCAAAATTCTACAGGTTAAGGGTCACCTGGAAGAGTCCCGTGTTTATTGCCCTGTCTGGTCTTCTAGTGCAGTGGTCGGCAAACTCATTAGTCAACAGAGCCAAATATCAACAGTACGACGATTGAAATTTCTTTTGAGAGCCAATTTTTTTAAACTTAAACTATATAGGTAGGTACATTGTTATTAACTTAATTAGGGGACTCCTAAGGCTTAGGAAGAGCCACACTCAAGGGGCCAAAGAGCCGCATGTGGCTCGCGAGCCGCAGTTTGCCGACCACGGTTCTAGTGGAATTCTTTTTTTAAATATATATTTTATTGATTTCAGGGAGGAAGGGAGAGGGTGAGAGATAGAACTGGGAGGTCAAGGTTCGATTCTCGGTCAGGGCACATGCTGGGTTGCTGGCTCAATCTCCAGTAGGGGGCATGCAGGAGGCAGCCAATCAATGATTCTCTCTCATCATTGATGTTTCTCTCTCTCTCCCTCTCCCTTTCTCTCTGAAATCAATCATATATATATATATATATATATATATATATATATATATTTAAGTGGACAGGGAAGTCATTCTAAACATGCCATCTTCGTGACATGGTGGTGAGCATAACATGCTTCTGTCCCCGAATCCTGCATCCACACAGCAAGAGCCCAGGAGTTGAAGAAAAAGAGCCATCAATTCTGGAAGTTAGAACATGGTCTTACATAATAGAATCAGAGGCTTCTTTTCAGACTGGAAGGTACCTCAGACATTATCTAAACCAGACATGCAAATCAGCACTGGCCTGGAGGCCTGAAGCATGAGAGAAATCATATGTGGCCATATAAGAATTTTAATAGAAATTGAAAGTATGACTCATGGCATGAAAACTTCCTTTCTCTAAACTCCTCTAGGATATTGGGCAGGACTGATGATTCTTCTACAGGCAGGCCAAAAACCGTTTAAGCTCAAAGATTTTTCCAAATGATACCAAGAACAATTTTCATCTCTTTGGAAGAGTCGTACCTAAATGGTATCAAGCATAAGGCTGTTTGTGGTTTTATTAAAGGCTCCAAAGATTTTCATGGGAAAGGATTCCATAACTTCTCTTTCATCCATTCCAAACAGGGAAACAGCTCGTTGCAATAGAGAGAATGCTGGATTGGGGTTCAGAACTCCTTGGTTTGCCTCACATCTCTGTCAGCTGTGTGAACTTAAGCAAGTGGCTAATGCCTCCAAGTCTCAGTTAACCTTCTGTAAAAGGGAGATACTCGGGGGAAAATACCTCCTCTAAAATTTAAGAGCCTGGAAAAGCAAATGGCCTATTTAATCCTCACAGGGTTACGTTGAGAATAAATGAGCTCACGCATGAGCAAATGCTTCAAATACTCCAAAGTGTCCTATAGAATTATAGCTGCTATTCTTTTCCAGAGTTTAATTCATGGGAGATGAGAAGGTAATCTTTCTTGTGTCAACCAAAGCTAATTTCCTATGGTTCTTTCTTTAGGAAAGCAGAAGGATTGAGTAAATGTTAAATTAAATTGTCAAAGACTACATTTTCCTTCCCCAATGAATCCATTACTGTCAGTAGTACTTACTGAATAGCTACAGGGCTGGAAAAAGGGCACAGGAAAAAAGTCACAATTAGAGACTAGAAAGTACTGGTGTAGTAATTAGGTTCATGGATATCTTGTGTGTGTGGGAGGGTTCTGAGAAGTGATTGTAGTGTCTGGGAGTAAGGAAAATATATCTTGAAGAGGCTGGAACTTGAACTGGGCCCTGAAGCATGTGTTGGATTTTGATAAAGTAATAACCTCACTTAATGAACCACTTTCTCCTTAGAGTATGCCTGACACAAGAACTTGAACTTCTTCACAGAGGCATGTTAAACTTTTTATTGACCTTCAGCTTACAGATCTCTGAGACTCGAGAGCAGTGGTTCTCAACCTTCTGGCCCTTTAAATACAGTTCCTCATGTTGTGACCCAACCATAAAATTATTTTCGTTGCTTCTTCATAACTGTAATGTTGCTACTGTTATGAATCGTAATGTAAATATCTGATATGCAGGATGGTCTTAGGCGACCCCTGTGAAAGGGTCGTTCGACCGCCAAAGGGGTCGTGACCCACAGGTTGAGAACCGCTGCTCGAGAGGAAAAGCTGATATATGTCCTGGTTAGTGTTTCTAGCCATAGTATTTCTTCCTCAAAGCTATCTTCTCCCCAAAGAAATAAGTTCTTTTTTATGTCAGTTAGGGGTTTCTCTAAAGAGAGGAAGTTGTGCTCTAGCTGGTTTGGCTAAGTGGATTGAGCATTGGCCTGTGGACTGAAGAGTCCCAGGTTTGATTTCAGTCTAGATTGTAGGCTCGATCCCCAGTAGGGGGTGTGCAGGAGGCAGCCGATCAATGATTCTCTCTTATCATTGATGTTTCTATCTCTCTCTCCCTCTCGCTTCTTCTCTGAAATCAATAAAAATATATTTTTAAAAAAGAGAGGAAATTGTTACATCTATAAAAAGAACTTGGGGAAAGGTTTTATATTAAAGATAGAGGCCTGATGCACGAAATTCCTGCAAGAGTAGGCCTTCATTCTCCTGGCTGCCGGCACCCGGGACCCGAGATTCCCTCGCAGCCCTGGAAGGTTGTCCAGTCTAATTAGCATATTACGCTTTTATTATTATAGATAGCTGATGATGCTCCCAGAACATGCCCCAAACTCCCACACCGCTGTCTGGCAGGAGAGAAGCTCCCTTCTCTTTCTCTGGAAGAGAGATAGACAGATGGATGGATGGATAGAATTTGCTTTATGAGCATGAGACTAAGCAATCTTTAAATACTGTCCAGGTACTGCTGCCCTCAAAGAACCTCCCTGTAGAATTTCTCAATCAGTGCTTGTAGCAGAACACATGCCTTTGGAATACTCTGTGTTGAGGTGGGCCATCGGGAGCACTTGTAGACCTAGCCTTTGATTTCCAAAGTACTTTGGGGCCCCACTCCTCAAAAAAGCCAACAGGGGTCACTTCTAGTTTCTATTACAAACCAAGACCACATGGCAGTGGAAATGGAATTACAGCAACTGAAGCAATTTCATTTTGAGTCTTAGTCTTGCTATCTGGAATGGGATGAAAAATGTGAGTGAAAGTGAAAGTTGGTAGAGATGGGGAGGCCTAAAATAGTAGCAGTTAAGAATTTGGAGATGAACTGGAAATGCAAAAACCCCAGTGGCCCACTTAGTAAGTGTGAAATGCCACTGAGAGGTGATGGAGCTCCAGCCCACGGAGCACTCAAGGTCACAGTCAGGGAGGCCCCTCCCTGGCAGTGCTGGGAGAGGCTGTAGTCTGGCTGAGTCTAATTGGAAGGGTGCTCTGGGGGTCAAGTTGCTCCCAAGTACCTTTCCCACAGCCTCTCATGTCCCTGATTTCTCCAGGGAGCATCTAAGAACAGCTTTGATAAACATAAAGACAAAAGACATGCCCAAGGAGGGCAGGAAAGTCAACTTGGGAACCTCTAAGCATCCAGGACCAGGGCCCCGGGTACCTTTTAGCAGAGGGAAGAGAAAGCCCCCACACCGTAGTGGCAGAAAGGGATTGCTTTTCTGTTCAGTATTCCAATAAAGCCTTTGATGAACTTATTCTAAGAACTTATTTTAAGAACAAAGACGCCCAGCTCCATCTTCCTCTTGGGCTCCTTCACCTGCCAAGGGTGCATATGAATGAGAAGGTGGAGTGGGATGGGGTGGCTGGAGCATCCTGGCAGGTGTCTTTAACATGGTCCCAGGTGTTCGGATACCTTTCTTTCTCTTCTTTGAGAGCCACGGGTCAATGAGGCTTATAGAGGCCAGGCATTGTCTACCTGTTGTAATTGGAGGGACATTTCACAACTAGATTTATTGGACTAACACCCATCTCCCCCTCATTTAAAAAAAATTAAGTTTATTGAATCTTATTACTCGATATATCAATTCCTTTTCTTTACTCTCATTTTTTCTTTATTCTTTTAAATGTGATATTAAACACGTAAGAAAGAATAATATCATGTGAATCAGAAGGCGTCATAGTAAAAGTAACATCTGTGAAACCACCTAATATGCTTTGTGAGATGCAAAGACCAGCGTAGACGCAGTCAGGTCCCTGATTTTTCGGGACCATAGCAGGGATCTATTAATCTAATCATGTCTAGTAACAACTAGATGACATCAGCTTCCTGCAAGAAACGGCCTTTCCTTGGGGTGGTGGAGGGAACAGGAAGAGGCAACGGCGGAGCCCTGTCCCTGCCTGGCTGGGGAGGGGCTGCAGTAACAGATTCTGTTCCACTTCCCATTTGCTTTGTGACTTGGGTTTAACCTATTTGTGCCTCAGTTTTCACATGTGTAAAGTAGGGATGTGAATAGTACCAACTAAATGAGGTTGTTATGAAGTATAAATGTGGAGCGAAGAGAAAACTTCTTGTCACAGAGTAAGCACTTCACAAATGTTAGAGGCTATTGTGATGGGGAGGGCGAGAAGAAAGGTAAGGAAAGAAGGGTGAAATGAGCAGAAGTTAAATTTCCCCACAAGATCACTTTTTTCTTGGCTTAGTTCTGTCCCTGGCCTCTTTCATATTGGCACACCGAGCAGGGAGACCCAGATCTGAAGGGCCTCCAAGGGGAGTTTAAGCTGATTAAAAAAAAAAAAAAGGCCCACAGGCCCTGGCCAGTGTGGTTCAGTTGGTGGGAGCATCATCCCATGTACCGAAGCATCTTGGGTTCAATTCCAGGTCAGGGCACATGCCCAGGTTTCAGGTTCTGTCCCCAGTCAGGGCACCTGCGGGAGGCAACCAATTGATGTTTCTCTCCCTCTCTCTCTCCCTCTCCCTTCCTCGCTCTCTACAATCAATAAACATATCCCTCGGGGGAGGATTAAAAAAAGGGCCAAAGGGTGAAGTGGAAGGCCCATCTTATAACTGAAGTCTGCTCTTGGCGAGCTCCTCCCCTGCTCATGGTTGGGACTGATCAGAGGAATCCCCTGGGAGACCAATGAAGGGGGAATTCAGGGCAAGGCAGAGGAAAAGGCAAGCACCATCTGCAGTGGACAAAACCAAAACATCATTCCCATGTTTAGAAACGTCACTCTTGGGAAGCGGTTCCAAGCATTTTGCCTATAATTTTCATCCATCTGTCCAATGGCCTTGCTTGAGTTCCCATCTCCAAGAGGCTTGAAGTCTTGGAAGACAAAAGACCATTATGACAGGATCTGTTGAATGCTCAACTGCAAAACAGGAAGTCCAAGCAAAGTATGTGGGGAAGGGGTGGCTGAGCCCCTGCTGAGGTAGGTCATCTGGACCTTCATGGGGAGTGTGGCTGCCTAGCCTACAGACGGGGTGGGAGTGAGACCAGGGAGGAGGGATACATGAGGCAGAGAGAGGCCGGGAGACAGTCAATGTCGAAGACAGAGAAGACAGGAATCGTTCACAATTGAAGGGTGAATTTTTTTTTATCAGATCCTACATGGGCAAAACTGCCCCATTGGGCACAGCGATCAGGTCTCTGACCCGGAAGTGATCGTGACTGTTCTGTGCCTCTGGGGGTCCCGCATAGCTGAAGCTGGGCAGCCCCCACATGAACACGCCAGAAAGCCTGGCTTTGCCTCACCATCCCTCACTCCCTGGTGGCAAAGTCACCCGGTCTGAGTAACTGAATGGAGGAGGCAGGAGGGAGAAGGGCCCCACTTTGAATAGTGGGGGGTCACCTCTGAATTCTCTCTCGCAGGGACACGTCTGGGGTATACGCTGTAAAAGAATGAATTAAACCCGGGAGCTGAGGGCAAGGATCATTAGAAGACTTTTGTGTGCATATTTTGTAAAAGATCCTCAATGGCATAAAACCTACCCAACGTGAGTTATTCTGAGATGGAATGCCCTCATTTCCAATCAGGCAAGCCAAGTAAAGAAGACACGCCCCGGCCACATGCCTCTGTACCTGCGACAGCACCACACCGGGTGCTGTTGGCCTCCTTATCCCGGAACAAGGTTACACTTGACCCAGCAAACGGGCGAAGCATCGGCCATAATGGAGAGAAAGCGTGTCCTGGTCGCCGCGCAACCCACACACGTGCGATCACAGCACACGCAGCACACCCAGCACACCCACCAAAAAAAATAGCGGTTCTGTTCCTCAGAGAAAGGAAGGAGAATGGTTACTTAGAAAGTGTCCCAGACAAGCTGTCAGATTGAATTCGGAGGCTGGAGTCTGACTCCGGGACAGGCCTGGCTGGCGGAGCTCCCTGGGGACTGGGGTTTCCTGCCTGCTTCGCTTACAGACAAGGATTCTTTGTTTCCAGCTCTCTCTCTCTCTCTCTCTCTCTCTCTCTCTCTCTCTCTCTCTCCCTCCTTCTCTATCTCTCTCTCTCTGGCGAAAAAAGAAAAAAAAAAGCACACACAAAAGCATGCTGCTC
>NW_005877382.1:0-8722 GCF_000147115.1 Myotis lucifugus
AGATAGCCTGGGAATAAAAGGTGAACTGAAAAATGAAGACAGAGAAAAGGTAACAAATTAAAATGTTAAAGTTTCTGTTAACTGAGCATTTTTGGAGTATTCATCTTTTAAGATTTTGTTTTTAAAAAATCATCTTATTACAAAGATATTTTTGAGTAAACCTTAAGTGATTATTTGAAGACTTTTGCTTATAGAGTATTGCTTTAATGTCTAATTCAATTAAATTTGCTGAAAGACAGGCATGGTGGGTATAAAACAGATTCCAAAGAAAACCTCAGTGTTGTTAGGAGGTGAAATTGTGTTTTTCTAGATAATGTTTTATAGCTGCTTTTTTCTTAGTTCCAGAAACATTTTAAATGAAAAAGTAAACAAAATGTGACATTTGCTTCTTTTTTGTATCTATAATTTTGTACATTTTAACCTTTCACAGATAAAGTGGGAAGAAAGGATTGCATTTCTAAGCAACAGACAAAAAGACTGGAAAGGAATACTTAAATAAATTCTGCTATGTATCTGCCATAATGCAGGCTTCTAATCCTCCTGCCTATCTCCATATAAATGATTCTGTTCAAGACCATAGATGTTTTCTTCACTAAAAGCAGTAAAGCTCTTTTAGATGAAATGTCTAAAAACATCTTGTAATAACTTGGAGCATGCTGGCAAGAGTAGTCACTTGTGACTATGTGTGAAACCCCCTCAGCCAGTCGATATTGTAATAAGCAAAAATGGTAGCATCACTCCATTATTCAGAAAAGCCAACAGCGTGCTTGTTCCTTAGGCTGCAGCATTCATTAAGAAAAGCTTACTGGGCTGAAAGCTGGAAACAGATGATAACGGGATATGATTTTCATATTTAATGCTTTCCTTGGAAGAGTATGTGTGCTACAGATTGATAGAAGAATCAACTGCTACTTTACTAAAAGACTTTCAGGTTTGCCCTATAGCTACCGATGGAATCATTCAGCCAAGAAATTAACTTTTTCTTCTTTTACCTGCTTTATATATCTGCTAAGCAGGCTGCCTGGCTGCCAGTAAATGTTATTATGCAGTTAACTGTTTGGTATTTAAGACTCTTATCAGAAAAGAAACAGAGGCCACACTATTTTGTTTTTATAGTAGGAGGAAGGTTTTAGTTTTTCTTTTTATTTCTGTGCATTAGCAGGCATTAATCTGAGTTTATAGGAAGTTTTCGTTTTCCTTCCCAAAGATTAAAAAGTTAAAAAACCTAGAATTTGGCACATTCTTTAAACTATAAGATACAAAACACCAAGCTCCAGTAACCCTGACCTATATAAAAAGGCCTTTAATGATAAATGATTTCTATGACATTAGATGTATGTCAAATATGGTATGATGTGATGTGATAGACTTATAAACCATTCAGGTAGTGTTTGTGTTTGACATTTCATCATGAAATAATTGATGTGTTGTTAATCTATAAATTGGTTTATCTTCCTATGCCATTCCTGATAGACACATTCTTGGTGTAGCAGTGTCAGTGGTACTTAAGTACAACAGGAGACTTTTATTTTTCTATTTTACAACTGATTCCTTACTTTCCATATAGTTATGTAGTCTCCTTTTCAGTCATATTTAAAATTAGGGCAGAGATACATCTCTGACAACTCCTTAAAAAAATTACATATGATAATTAGAAGAGAAGTTTTTCCTTTATACTGAAAAGTGCCATCTCCTTAAAAGCTTTGACTGTTGACTGTATGTAAGAATCAAATAGGTAATATTTTGAGAAACTTATATCTTGTCTTTTTCACTTTCCCATTGATGTTCCATCAGTTAAAAGGTAAACACATTTCAGCAAAATCATGAGTTGGTTAATCCTTATTAAGTGATACTAATTCCAGGAGAGTTCCTTATCATGAGTTATGTTGTTTCTCAGTGGAAATCTGCAATCCTCTTCTTTAGGAGTCAAATGAATTAGTCTCTGTCCAGAGTCACTGGTCTCCAGAGACTGGCCTGAAGCAGAGTACAGTCTTACTGGTTGAAGTCAGTAAATGGTTTTTGAGCAAGTGTTCTGTTTGAGAAGCCACAGTAGGCCCTTCTGTGAATGCCACAATACTTGCCCTTCTGGTGCATCCCACAACGTGCTATTCTTTCTATGGCGTGGGATAGTGTGTATAGGAGCAGGCATGAGATACATAGAGAAAGAACATAGTCCTCCTCTGAAATGAATAATCCATGGCTTGATAGAGGAGGTGATGTTTGATCCGCTGGTATGAAGTAGGATTTCAGTCAGTGGGGATGTGATAGTCATTCCAGGGTTAGGAGATGCTATGAGTAAAGGAGTAGGAAAGCCCAGTGTGTAGTTTTTGCATCTGGCTAAAGTCTAACTAGTGTTCTTGCAGGGAAGTGGTGGATAATGAGCTTGGAAAGGTGCATCATGGAACTTAGTACTAGGCTCAAGAATTAAGATTTGCTCCCAGAATCACATGTGTGTGTGAGGGATGGGGGCCGTAGGTGAAGAAAGGACTTGTGAACAGAGCAGCTGCATTGCAGGTGTGCAGCTAGGAAGACGAGGCTGCCAGTGCTGTGCAGGATGAGCTGGAGGAAGAAGCTTGTGGAGCTGAGGAGATCAGGGTCAGGTCAGATAGGAGGAATTCACCAAAGGCCTGAAGGGGGTGGCCATTGAAGTGGAAAACACTGATGAAGGGGAGAGGATCTATCAGTTTAATGGTAATTCAGAATTATAAAAAGGTATTTAATTGTGCAACTTTCAACCATAAGCATACGATTATTATGCTTATTTTATAGGAAGGCACAGAGTAGTTAACTTGCCCAAGACTACACAGCTAGGCAGAGTCAAAATTAGTAGAGTAATTTGGATGCTCTACTAAGAAAAGTCATGAAGTAGGAGTTGTGTGGGTTTTTTAAAGTAAAACTCTACCTCAGTTTTATAATATGGCATCCAATGTTTTTATGGATCTAGTGGATACTAGAATTGTATGTTCTCTTAAGTGGTCTCTTCATCCCCCAAGCTTGTTTTCAGTATTAGTTTCTTAGCAATTTTTGTTGTTGTTAATGGATAGCAACAAGACAATGCTCAGGTCCCTATTTGACTCCTCACAAATTGTACTGTAATTTAGTAATGTTTCTACTAAAAGCATAAGCGAACTTAATATTTCATAGGATGAGTACACTCTGCCAGGGCTGGGGGATCTGGGAATTTCATCACAGGGCTAAAGGCTGGTTGGGACATTCCACTTCCACTGTTGTAAACCTTTCCGCAAGGGTCATGTGGAGAATGGCTGTGCAGGTTGTTACTTCCACTTCTAATGAGAATAGTAATATTGGGTAATTATCATTGCAGAGTTGTTCTGTGTCAGGTGCTGCATTAAGCTCTTTATATTCATCAACACATTTAATACTCTCAACAATACTGGAAGTAGATACGATTATTGTGCTTATTTTATCGGAAGGCGCAGAGTGGTTAACTTGCCCAAGACTACACAGCTAGGCAGAGTCAAAATTCAAACCTAGATCATATAGCTTCAGTATCCATGCTAATAGCCATCCAGCTAAACTGACTTCTAAGGTAGTATGGGTGAGATGCTCTTCGAAAGTTGGGAGAAATTCTGGTCAAATAAAAGCAGCCTAGCCACTTCATATGAAATATTTCAGTTATTCATTTAAATGCTGCATTTTTACCTAAACTTGGAGAGGGTGAAATGGCCTCTCTTGGGTACTGGAGAAGCTGCCACTAATTCTGGATCCAGTGCCACGTGTCACTGATACCCACATGCCATGCACTCCGGATTCCTTTTGACCTAAGTCCAGTATGGCAACTCTCAAGGACCAGATGATTGTGATTCTTCCTAAGGAAGAACAAAGCCCCCAGAATAAGATTCCAATCGTTGAGGTTGGTGCTGCTGGCATGAACTGTGCCATTAGTATCTTAATGAAGGTCTTGGCAGGTGAACTTGCTCTTGTTGATATCTTGGAAGACAAATTGAAGGGACAGATGATGGATCTGCAACGTGGAAGCCTTTTTCTTAGAACACCAAACATTGTCTCTGGCAAAGACTATAATAGGACTGCAAACTCCAAGCTGGTTATTATCACAGCTGGGGCATGTCAACAGGGGGGACAGAGCTGCTTTCTTTTGGTCCAGAGTAGTGTAAACATCTTTAAATTCATCATTCCTAATACACCCCCAATTTCAACTTGCATATTGTTTCCAATCCAGTGGATATCTTGACCTATGTGGCTTGGAAGATAAACGGCTTTCCCAAAGACCGTGTTATTGAAAGTGGTTGCTCTCTGGATTCAGCTCAGTTTCGGTACTTCATGGGGGGAAGGCTGGGAGTTCACCCATTAAGCTGTCATGGGTGGGTCCTTGGGGAGCATGAAGATGCTCATGTGCCTTTAGAGTGGTGAATGTTGCTGGTGTCTCCCTGAAGAATTTGCACCCTAATTTAGGCACCGACGTAGATAAGGAACAGTGGAAAGAAGCTCACAAATAGGTGGCTGACAATGCTTATGAGGTGATCGAACTGAAAGGCTACACATCCTGGGCCACTGGATTATCTGTGGCAGCTTTGGCAGAAAGTATAATGAAGAATCTTAGGTGGGTGTATCCAATTTCTACCATGATTAAGGGTCTCTGTGGAATAAAAGAAGACGACTTCCTTAGTGTTCTTTGTCCCTTGGGACAGAATGGAATTTCAGACATCGTGAAGGGACTCTGACCCTTGAGGAAAAGGCTCGTATGAAGAAGAGTGTGGGTACACTTTGGGGGACCCAAAGAGAGCTGCAGTTTTAAAGTCTTCTGATGCACCACTCCACTGTCTAGGCTACAGCAGGATTGTGGTTGGAGATTGTGCATATTGTCCTTTTTTCCTGATCTGTGACTGAAGCAGCAATAAGATAGCCTAGAGAAAAACATCAGTTTCCTAAAGGTAGATAGTAATAGTTCATCAATCCCTGCAGCTATATCCTGGATGGTACTTACCTTGTGTTGTCCTGAACTGGTTAGTGTGAAATAGTTCCACCTCCTCAAAGGCACCACTTCCAGTGTTGCACATGCTACAGTTGCCCTTCAAACTAGATGTATGTCTGCTGTGTGTTATATAATTAGTGGCTCCTTTACCCAGCATGCCTAGTCCAACTTTTTTCTCCAATTAATCACATCCTAGGATCCAATGTGTAAATACGATAGTGCATGTCTTGCAGGTAACTATTCTAAAAGATCTTATTTTGTGTACTATATATGTCAGAATAGTGTACATTGCTGTATAATAGAAGAATAAGTCTACGTATAAATAATGTAGCCAACTATCCAAATGTCATACCAACTAAAACACCAAATAAACTGACCAGTAAAAAGAAAAGGTCTCCTTGGTGCTAAAATATTCCAGCCAAATCAGGTGAGCCATGGAAAGAGTGCCTGTCTCTAAACTGCTCATGTTTGTGATAAAAGGATCAGCTGTTTGAATTGGCTGCAGAGGGTAGAAAAAATACCTGCAAGCTCAACTGAAGAACTTCAAGGGAGAAGACATAGTGCACCTAATGTGCAGTGGCTTCACCTGGCTCCACTCTGGCTGCTGCCTTCAGGCCAGGAGGCACAGGTGCTCGCAGGAGGACACTGTGGCCTGCACTGAGATGTTGAGAGCCCTAGGGATTTGGGCCTGGCCCTGTCATACCTTCTATAGGAAAGGACAGTGGGGGAGGGGCAAGATTGATAGATTATTACTTAAAGTTATCTATACAAGCCCCAATTTCTCACTCTTACTAGGCCACAGTGCTTCCTTCACCAACAGTCTTCTTGAATCACTGCTCAGTTATAAACACTGCAAGCCCCAATGTGGGGCTCTGAGAGGTTGCCCAGGTTTCTAATACCAAGCTGTTGTGCCTTCATGGGATGGTGACCGCTCAGCTCTGCTGTCCTCAAAGTTGTGATTTCATTTGACCTAGAGTGATGACAAGTTGAAAAGTAGTCTTTCTGTGTTCAGCTGGGACCTCTTTTAACAGCCTTTTTATTTACGTGTTTCTGTTCAGAAAACAATGAGAAACTGAACAGTTTTTCAAATCCTGGCCCTAAAACTAGATCTGCCACCCTTTTTTCAGGAGAGGGTAGAAAACCTTCTTTCCAGGCTCACTGGACTATGAGCTCACACAGGGCACGGCCTAGGCCCCTTCCCCTACTTCACCTGGTGAGTGATAAGGGCCTGCCCACCTGCAAAGAGGAAGGGGAGAGCTGTTCTTTAAGCCTGTGTGCATTCCATTCAGATGAAGTCCCAACTATTCAACTCCTTCCTTTTGGGGGTGCCTTCCACATGAGTAGTAGGGAGTGTGGCTCAGATTTATAGCTAACACTTGCATTGGTCTTACTATGTCTCATGCACTGTTCTAAGGACTTTTTAATATAAATATATATAAATATACACACAAGCATATATATATACTCATTGCAACAACTTTACAAAGTAAGGACTGTTTTTATACCCATTTTACAGATTAGGAAATGGAGGCCCAACGAAGTAAAGTAATTTGTCCCCAGATCACACAACTGGTTAGTGGCAGAGTTAGTGTTCAGATCCCAGAAGACTGGTCCAGAGCCTTAATTAATAAATATATCAACTCATTTATCAGTTACTAGAAGAAAGGTTTCACTTAGGAAATGCTGGGAAGGTGTCTTTCTTTAAGGGATTTAGCCTTCTCTCATAGTCAAGAATGAAAATAATATTTTTAAAACTTACCTTTTGTGGAGCCATTTGTATATACAACTGTCATTGCTTTGCTCTTCTCAGTACTGTAGTGGAATTATGGGACAAGTATGTTGTGTATCAAAAGCTCTTACAAGTGAAGGAATTGCACATCGTATAGTGGAGTGATAGGAAGGAGAGAGACAGTGAATGAGAAGGGGGAAAGGAAACAAGTCATTTCAGCAATAGGAAGACAAATTTTGTGGGAAACACTGTTTCTTTTCTCCCTCTGATAGTATAAGGGATTACAGAAGCTGCCACAGAACAAGTATTGATTTCTTATTCTTTGGAAGACTTTCTAAACTTTTTAAACTTATATTCTATGAAATACTTTATTATTAGAAAAAGACAGTCTTTTTCATACAGTGTGAAAATAATGTGTGTGTGCCTAGAACTTTTTTGGAAAGGAATCTGGCAATAACTATCACAGTTAAATATGCACATACGCTTATTTTAGCAATCCCTCTTTTGGTAATCATCTAGAAATAAAAGCTCCAGTTAATTTAATAGTGTTAATACAGTAAGACAATTTAAATATGTGAAGAAGGAATGGACAGGTTGTTGATGCATTTTAAGAAGAAGGAGCCTGCCTGTGGATGAGATCGCTCTTTTAATTGTGGTAGACTATGAGTTGCTTCTATCCTTACTAAAATCTCTCAGAATTAGAAAATGGAGTTGGAGTTCTGTCTCTCTACTGTAGATCTGCACATTACTTTTGTGAACAGGGAACTATAAGAGATACATTTATATCCCAAGCCACCCTGTTTGGGAATTAGGGAGAATATATAAGGCATATTAAATTGCACTGTAAAAGAAAGGACTCTTGCCTTGCTATTCTGTGACATTTGCCTAGCATCTGTTCTTTACTTGAAAATCATGACTTAACTTTGTATTGTTTTTATCAAAGCAGTGATTTAGGCCTAGAGGTGTTGGGAAAAGGTTGATGCTAGGGTGTGTGTGTGTTTATTTTTTGAAAATCACCTACTGGTCCAATTTAAGGATGCTGAATTTCTCTTGAAACTTCTATCTGCTTTTCTCCTACACTTCTCATGTACACGGCATGGACTTGATTTTATGTATCAGGTACAAGTTTCATTTAGAGTCTATTTTAGTAGATCTGAGTTTGTATTGGTTGAACTTAGTAAGAAATTAGACATAGACTTCAGATTCATTATTGGGGATTTTTATGTTGCTGTTGTTTCAAAAACGCTATGGTGCCCAGCGTGTGTGGCTCAATGTTTGAGTATCAACCTACGCACTAGGACAGTGATGGCGAACCTTTTGAGCTCGGCATGTCAGCATTTTGAAAAACCCTAACTTAACTCTGGTGCTGTGTCACATATATAAATTTTTTGATATTTGCAATCATAGTAAAACAAAGACTTATATTTTTTATATTTATTTTATACTAGAGGCCCGGTGCACAAAAATTTGTGCACTCGGGGCGGGGGAAAGGGGTCCCTCAGCCCATCCTGTGCCCTCTCGCAGTCTGGGACCCCTCAGGAGATAATGACCTGCTGGCTTAGGCCTGCTCCTGGGTGGCAGAGGGCAGGCCCAATCCCTAGGTGCAGCCCCTGGTTGGGCTCAGAGCAGGGCCGATTGGGGAGTTGGGGCGCTACCCCCTGTCATGCACAGAGCAGGGCGGATCGGGAGGTTGCAATGCCACCCCTAGTCAAGCTCAGGGTAGAGCTGATTGGGGGGTTGGGGCACCGCCCTCTGTCACACTCAAGGCAGGGTCGATAGGGAAGTTGCGGTGCCACCCCCTGTCACACACAGAGCAGAGCCCATCAGGGGGCTTGGGGCTCCGTACCCTGTCACACAAAGAGCAGGGCCGATCAGGGGGTTGAGGAGCTCCCCCCTGTCATGCACAGAGCAGGGCCAATCAGGGGGTTGAGGAGCTCCCCCCTGTCACGCACAGAGTGGGGCCGATCAGGGGGTTGAGGAGCTCCCCCATGTCACTCACAGAGTAGGGCTGATAGGGGAGTTGGGGCACCGCCCCCTGT
>NW_005877383.1:0-8722 GCF_000147115.1 Myotis lucifugus
ACTTTTTTTAAGAAGTTGCTTTGACTCTGGCGGCTTTTACCAACTTTCCAAATGTCACCCAGTCTCTCTCAGGGGCTATTTTTCGAAGTTGCTGGTAAACTAGACTCTTACCTGTTTTGACTCTGTATTTTCAGAGATGCAATTCCAGATACACAAAAAGCTTATGGAAGCAAAAAGCGATTCTAAGCGACAGTTGTGCTAGTATGGCCTATGCATTGGCAATAGAGGCTCTGGTCCTCTCTCTGCTGCTGTGGCCTGTGGGGTAAATTGTATGAAGGAAACTAGTTCTCACTGGGTAAACTCCAGTGGCTCCAGAGCTGAAGGAGCTGATACTACCACCCACCACCATGCGTGTAGCCCCACTGGTACCACTGGTAGGGTGCTCGTGACCAGCAAAGTTACCAAAAATACATTACTATTCGGCCAGGTCAAGCAGAAGAAGCAGATTCTATTCAGAACTGGACATTTCACTTAAAAGAAAAGAAGTGTCCAAAGGAAAAACCATCTAGAGCAGGGGTGGGCAAACTTTTTGACTCGAGGGCCACAATGGGTTCTTAAACTGGACCAGAGGGCCGGAACAAAAGCATGGATGGAGTGTTTGTGTGAACTAATATAAATTCAAAGTAAACATCATTACATAAAAGGGTACGGTCTTTTTTTTTTTTTTTAGTTTTATTCATTTCAAATGGGCCGGATCCGGCCCACGGGCCATAGTTTGCCCACGGCTGATCTAGAGAGAGGCCTGAAAACCCACTGCGTATGGAAAGAGTGGGAGACCTCGAGTATATTTTGCTTGGGAAGAGATGTTTAAGAAAGACTTTGAGTGTTGGGAAAACAGCAAGTGAACAATACAGGTAACCGGAAAGAACTGGGTCAGAATGGTGGACCTAGTTTAAAAGGAGATAGAATCTAATTCCATGTAGGCGAGACCCTCTAACAAGAACTCATCTAACAACAGTGGAATGGCAGCCTTGAGACAAGTGAAAATTCCCTTCCCGGGAGCAAATGCCTGATGGGTATTTGTCAGGTGCTGGGGGAGGATCCTGTCCCAGGAGGGAGATTGGATCGGGCCTCTAGGGTCCTCTCCAAATGCATGATGCTATCTGTCTAATTAATTGCCAGTCATAGTCTTAGGTGTTGTCCTGGGCTCTCCTCTGAGTCATTGACATTTGGATTCACTTCTTAACTGTTGGACAATCAATTGGATTCCCATCTTTAAATCAGCAGTCAGCAGGAACAGTGATGGAGAACTGATAAATCCCCAGACTGCCAATCTGATTAATTAGTGCTCTAGAGTCTTGGTTAGGAAGATCCCGGAGTCAGAGTTGAGTGTTAATAACATGTGGAGGCAGCCAGGGGCCCATCTCAATTTGCCTTCTCTAAAGAAAAATAATTTCCTTTTTTTTCTGGGTGTTTGAGTTTGGGGGTGTTTTGATCTTTAGGGGGGTTATGAGGACGTTTTTGGTTTGTCTTTTGGCCTGCAGTTCCAAAAGGCATCATAACAAACACCTGGGTGACCAACCCTCTTTTGTCTCCCTTGTTGATGGGAGTGAAAAGTACACAATTTGCAATCAAGCTTGCCCTCAGCTCAGTCCCATGTGAGCTCGTGGCCTTGTGTATGCCGCCTCATTTTGATGAGTCCACATTTCTTATGCCTGAAGTGGAGTGAGCATTATTTCACAAGTTCAGAGGAATCAAATAAGAAAATACGTGTGAAATTGCATCACGTGCTTTGACCCACCTTTCAAAACTTAGCTAGAGCTATTCGAAGGGTCTCAGTTTTGTTCAATGGTCAGTGTAAAATAGAAAAAGCTCATTTTTCACTCTTGGCATTAGACTTTCTTTTTTTTCCCCCCTCAACATCAACATCTCTTGGTGCTCCAATAAGTTCTGTAGAACGACAAATGCTCAATGAGAAGCATCATTTGGGGGCCACACTTGTGAGACGGAACATGAAGAGAGCACCTGGGAAATTGTGTTTCTCAAGCTCAACTCTAGCTTGGCAGCGATGGGCAAATACACCAGTAGCAGGAACGCCTGGGTTTTATTAAACAAGGCTAACGACAAAAGTAAACCTAGAAATTCACAAGGAATGGAGACTCTCTAATATCAAGGCCCATGCTTCAATCACTTGTGGTTATCAATGATGAGGACTATTTCCCATCAGCATTTCTGCTCTCGGTTGAAAATGTTCACAGAGAGTCCACCTACCAAGAGGTAAGTAGACACTTCCCCAGCAGAGGAGACCAAACATTTCAGAATTTGACAGAGTTTCTCAGGTGCTTGTGGGAATAACACTGTGTCACCATGCTACATCAATAACCCCTGACAATAAATATTTTGTTGCTAGAGTCGGGCTCTCGCTGCCTAACATTGGGTCTATATTTTTGTTTTCTTTAAGCACAATCATAGAAGATAAGTAGCCACAAAGCCTCGTTCTATTTTCAAACGCGCAGTCAAAATGTTACACTTCTCAATTGTGGCGATGAGACACACCCTGAAAAGCGAGAGCCTTATACCTTCACAAGAAAACAGAGAAACCAAGCTATCTTGTGGCAGCTTGTAGGTACCAAGAAAACCGTGCCCTGACCTTGAAAGCCATCTTACGGGTGAGCAGGACCAGGCAGTGGTGAAACCAAGAAGCCTGTTCCTCCTTCTCCACCCGCCTCCCCCGTTCCCCATTTTTTTCCCCAAAAGGACACCTGGGACTTTGAGTTACTTCACACAACACAGTTTCGCCCCGGGGCCTTACATATCTACCTGCTTTCCATACTTTAGGCCCAAATATTTCCTGACATCAGGTTTGTCACCAAGACCATTTCTGTGGCCCATTCTCTTAGGGCACATTTCTCTAGTGACAGGAGCTGGTCCTGTCACCTCCTCTGTGCTCATTGACCTTGGTTATGCTATCCGTTCCAGGGGGCTGCTGTGTGTGTAGAATGTGAGCTTCTGCAGACACAGCCTCGTGTGTCAGGGGTGATTTTAGTTGCAGAAGTTTCAGACCTAATGGGAAACTGGCAGAAAAGACTAGTTGCTGATAAACTCTAGGGACCTGTGAGATCACACCACACAGAAAGCTGCCCACCTTGCCCAGGGCGGAATTCAGGGCTGTGAGAAAGGACAGACTCTGACTCTTCTACGAGTTCCTGAGATGGGGGTTCACTCACGGAAAGAGGGCGATGCTGTCGTGCCCACACTTTTACCCTAGTCTCCTGTCTGTGGACTGAACTGAAGGCTAGGTTATTACGCCTTTATGAACAAAAGTTGAAAATAATATATTGGCACACGGATGCTCTCAATCCCCCCCCCATCTCTCTCTCATCTCCAATCTCTATTTCTCTCCATATCTAATAAACACATAATTTTACTGATACATGACTATGGCAACTGAAAACTGGGCTTGAATTGAGCACTAAATTGATGCATTTGGGCATTCAATCCTTCATTAATGAGGTTTCAGTTATTTAAGCATGTATTCCATAAATTATGTTTAAGCATTTACTACATGCTATATGTTCTGCTGGCAGCTGGGGATAGAGAAAGAACAAGGCATGGTCCCTACCTTCCAGAAGCTTATAGTCTACCAAACAGACACAAATGCACAGTAAATTAAGATGCGGTTGTTAAGAAACTCAGTAGCATGGGGACGTGGAGCAGGGGCACCTAGAACAGCCTCCCAGGGTCAGAAAAAGCTTCGCAGAAGACATGGTATCGAAGTTGAATTCTGAAAGAAGCAGAGAGAGAGGCCGCCTATGCAGACAGACCAAAGGTCTGCATTCTTGGCAGTGAGTTCAACCTAAAGGTGAAAGAGATCAGAGTATATAACAGGAATGGTGAGTTTTTCAGTCTTACCAGACACAGAGCAGGGGAGGGAGGATTGAAAGATGAATTTGGAGAGAAAAAAAATCATGAGGAAGATCATATTGGGTCTTGGTGTCTTTTACTTCCATTGGGCAGGCTGGATAGAACCTCTCTGAGGGTACCACTCAAATGAAGGTCATGGAATTATGTTAGAAGGATGTTAGAGGTAACGTAATATAACGCTCACCCCCAGTGTGTAAGTAACCTGCAAAATGTCTAGACAGGCTCCCAAGCAGCCCCCTAGTGAATCCCTTCACTGAGGAGGCATCCACTGTTTGACAGAGCAGCCCTCTCCCTCTATGACCTGAAGCCTGTGGCTTCCTTCCATCTTTCTTTAAAAAAAGATAATTTTACGGTCCTGACCTCAGGGGGTTTACATTTTAATCATTGTGTGAATGATCCATGAATTGCTAGATAAAATATTCTATAAATAATCACACAGATAATAACATAGCAGACCAGCCTATGGCACCTCCAGGAGTTCAGACTTCTGGATTTATGTTTTTCCTATTTCTGTGACTTAGGATACAAAAGAAGACAAGGCACACTCCCTGCCTTCAAAGGCACGATGGTGTAAAGGCAAAATCATGTAGGTGATCACTGCACGCCTATTAGAATGGCCAAAAGCCAGGACACTGACAATACCAAATGCTGACAGGGATGTGGAGCGAGAGAAACTCATTTATTCATTGACGGTAGGAACATAAAATGGTACAGCCCCTTTGGAAGGCAGTTTGGCAGTTTCTTTCACACCCTTTCTATGTCATGCAGCAATCATGCCTCTTGGTGTTTGCCCAAAGGATTTGAAAATTTGTGTCCACACAAAAACAGGAACATAACTGTTTGTAGAAACTTTGTTCATAATTGTCAGAATGTGGAAGGAGGAAGAATGTCCGTCAGTAGGTGGATGAATAATAAACTGTGATACATCGGGTAATAACATATTACTCAGTGCTAAAAATCAATGAGCAATCAATACATGGAAAGACACGGGGAGCACTTAAATGCATATTACTAAGTGAAAGAAGTTCATCTGAAAAGGCTACATAGCTCTGGTCCTAACTACCCTCTCATCACCCTCATTCCCCTTTCTGCAATTTCAGTCACATGCGGTCAACCACAGTTCAAAATATGAAATAAAAGGGTGGTAGGGGACAAGGGGGGGAAAAGAGGGGTCATCTGTAATATTCTCAATAATAAAGATTTTAAGAATAAATAAATGAATTAAGAAAAATTCCAGCCCTAGCTGGTTTGGCTCAGTGGATAGAGCGTTGGCCTGCGGACTGAAGGGCCCAGGTTCGATTCTGGTCAAGGACACATGCCCAGGTTGCAGGCTCGATTCCCAGTAGGGGGCGTGCAGGAGGCAGCCAATCAATGATTCTCTCTCATCATTGATGTTTCTATCTCTCTCTCCCTCTTCCTTCCTCTCTGATATCAATAAAAATATATTTAAAAAATAAAAGAAAAATTTCAGTCACAAGTAATTCAAAAGTTTAAATTGCACACCATTCTGAGTAGTGTGATGAAATCTCACAGGATCCTGCTCCCTCTCACCCAGGATGTGAATTATCCCTTGGTCCCGAGTCTCCACACTATAGATGCTCTCTGCTCTCTGGTTACTTGGTGTTCAGATTGACTGTAGCAGCATCACAGTGCTTATGTCCAAGTCATCCTTATTTTACTTACTAATGGCCCCAGAGCACAAGAGTAGGGATGCTGACAATTCAGATATGCCAGAGAGAAGCTATAAAATGCTTTCTTTAAGTAAAAAGGTGAAACTCCCACGCCAATAAGAAAAGAAAACAATTGTATGCTGAGGCTGCTAAGATCTACAGTGAGGACAATACTTCTATCTGTGAAATTGGGAAGAAGAAAAAAGAAATTTATGCTGGTTTTGCTGTCGCGCTGCAAAAGCTATAGCCACAGTGTTGATAAAGTGCTCAGTGAAGATGAAAAAGGCATTAAATTGTGGGTGGAACCAGGAACAGAAAACATGTTCTGGCTGATGAGAACATGGTGTGCCAGAAGGCACAGAGCCCATACGAAGACTTCAAGAGATAACTGACCACATGCACACAACTTTTATTACAGCATATTGTTATATTTGTTCTATTTTCGTATTAGTTATTATTGTTAATCTCTTACTGTGTCTAAGTTAGAGATGAAACTCTATCCTAGACATGTATGTATAGGAAAAATCACAGAGTATATAGAGTTCAATGCTATTTGGGGTTTCAGGCATCCATGGGGGGTGGGAGGAGTGGGGAGTGATTAATTGGGGAATTTATATGCATATATGGACACAGACAATAGAATGTTGAAGGCCTGGGGGGGCAGATGCAGGGTGGAAGGGATCAGTGGGGGGGAAAAAACCCACCCACAAACAAAGGGGACATCGGTAATACTTTCAACAATAAAGATAAATTTTAAAAAATATTAATAAAATAACAAGTTAAAAATGTCATTTGATAGGTAAAATCTCCAGCAAGAGCCGCTCCATCCCCAAATCCTGTGAATCTTGACCCTCACTTGAAAGAGATGCAGCAGCAGCTAAAATCCAGCCAACGAGGTTGTTGAATTGACCCAGTTTCTGTGCAGCTCACTTTCACACCTTTCGTAGCTCCACCTCCTTGCTGTCGCCCCAGCTTCCTGTCAGTCACCCCTCACAGACAAAGGCCCAGGATTTCTGAACTAACCTGACTGTCTGCCTTTCTCCCTCGAAGGCCGGGGTTAATATGCAACCACATTTTCAGACACGTGAGTTGCATTTTGTCCTTACCTGATGACTCATACATATTTTTGAAACTTTATTTTTTAGACCAGCTTTAGATTCACACTGAAATTGAGAGGAAGGTACAGAGATGTCCCTGTATACCCCTGCCCCACACATACATAGCCTCCCCCATGATCAACATCCCCCACCAGAGTGGCACATTTTTTTTTATAATGGATGAACCTACATTGACACATGATGATCACCAAAAGTCTATAGTTTACATAATGGGTTCACTCTTGGTGCTGTGCCGCCTATGAATTTGAACAAATGAACAATGGCATGTATCCATCCTCATAGTATCAGAGTCATTTCAGTGTCCTAAAATCCTCTGTGCTTCATCCCTCACTCACCTTAGCCCCTGGCAACCACTGATCTTTTTACTGTCCCCATAGTTTTGCCTTTGTGTCATATATAGTAATCCTCCGTTATCCATGGGAGCCAGGAAGGATTGGTCAGAGCAGCAAGGGAAAGAAGATAGAGAGCTCTGTGGTGGGAGCAAAGGGAGATCTGGACATGCAACCAAGAGTTTTCAACGCGAGGGAAGATTCCTGACAGCAGGAAACCACCAACCTGCAAAATGCCTGCACATGGTGTTAACAAATCTAGATGCCTGTGGCTACATATTAGCATTGTCAGGTGTGGTTTCAAAACGCATGCTCCTGGAGAGAGGGGGCTGCGTCTTTATTTACCGCTCCAGCAATAGAACCCAAACTAGTGCCTGGCACACAGTGGGCAATCAGAACATGTTTGTGGGGTGAATACGTGAATCCATGAATAAATATAGCGATGAGGGGATCAATGAAAACAATTGCACTCTAGACCAAGGATGGAAATGACAGGTCTGGCTTGCCTTTCTAAACACCTGACCGCAGGCTGTCTATCACCACCTGCCTTTGTCTGTCTAGGGAGGCCAGAGATGGGGCCTTAAGTCACAGGCACGGCTCGTGCTGCAGTCTGAACAAGAAGAGCGTAAGGCTCTTTCTATGACATGCATCCTACAGAAGTTCCTATGGGCCTGGCTTAAGAGTCCCACAAAAATAAGAACAAGTAAAGAAATGGGATTATTTCCAGGAACTCTCGTGTGTTTGCAGCAGCCCATCCTTATCTCTTTCAAGGGACCTGCTCCTCCGCCCTGTTGTTGGAGGAATACACCCACTTGCTATCCAGGACTGAGAGCCACTGGCTAGCCCAAGCTATTAGCTGCTGGAAGAGAAGCCTGCAGACAAGGGGTCTCACAGAGTGCAGTGCGTTAGACCAAATATTGATTTCAAATGAAGTCTCCAAGCAATTAATTGCCACACTCTTTGTGTAAACAGTTTTTCTTTCTTTCCTCCACTTTGCCTCGGCAGGTCTCTCAATTCTCTCCAGAGGCCCTTTGAGAATCGCCCTCAGCCTTTCTCAGTTTGGACCCTTAGAGCTGGGAATTTCTATTAGCCACTGTTGCAGTCAACTAGGGCTCTTAAGATGGATTTTTGTGAATATAGAAAATCACAGTTGTTCTTCCAAAAAATAATTTCCCATCCATCAGGCAGAGAACCTAAAGCGGGAGAAAGTGGCAGGGACAGAACTAGAAGTCTGTTCCACCGAGTACCTGTCCCCTGGGAGTTTACACCTGACCTCCACCTCTTTCCAACTCCACTCCTTCATGAGGAGAAACCAAAATGGCCCTTGACTGCTCAGAGCAATTTCCCAGCAAGGAACAAGAAATGAAATAAAGACTGGGACAAGAGGGACAGAGGAGTGATCGTAAGGGTGCGGATATAAAAAAGAACTGTGACTTCTCAGGACTCTCATCCCCGGGGGCATTCCCCCTTCTTGCCCAGCAGGCCAGGCAAGGGCAGCAAATGCCACTCTGCAAGTGAGTCTTGGGGTGTGTATCGCTGAATGGAGTCCCTTTTTCTGCGAGAAATGAGTGCTCATCATGGTGGGTGGCAGAGAGTCACGTGGGAAGGGAAAGAGGAGAGCATACATGGGCACTCCTGCAAGAAAGACCAACAGTTGCTTAATCTCCTTATCTCTAGAGCAGTGATGGCGAACCTATGACACGCGTGTCAGAGGTGACACGCGAACTCATTTTTTTGGTTG
>NW_005877384.1:0-8722 GCF_000147115.1 Myotis lucifugus
GCCCAGTCTGAGCTGGAGGAGAAGGCGGGGGCACTGGGCACACCTTAAAGAAAACTGCCTTGGATGCCTGCTATGTCTCAGGGCCAAAAAGGAAGCTTTTGGAGGGAGAAAATGGTGAGAACACTCGGGCTTGCCTTGCTGTGCTCCGACGTGCCTGCTGACAGCACACAGATGAACCTTAGAAATAAATGTGACCTGAGACTACACGGGAGACCGTCCACACGGCTAAAACACTGGAGGCTTGGGAAACAGCTTGAGAGCCAAGAGCCACAGAAAGTAATCAGTGGGGGAAAATCACATATACATGGTTTAAAATTGCATATGTATATAAAATATATAATTACATAGATTAGTCAATATGTATGTGTAATTTGTGTGATCGCAGACGTATCCTTTGCTATAAAAAACAAAAACTAGTATCTTGACAGAAATGGTGACAGCACCACTGTTGCAATTCTTTGTGGTCACACATCTGTGCCGTGCCATCTGTACTTCGGTAGAACCTTACGGCAATTCTCCTGCCTTCCCACTTGTGGTGTCTCCATAAATCCCCATTTTTTTTTAGGACAGTCCCATTGCCATGTATTTTATAAGGGTTGTAAATCAGAGATCAAGCAAGTTCAGTTCAAAGTCCCTATTCTGCTACTTACTAGTCTTATTCATGTCACCAACCCTCAGTCTGCTGTTGGTTTCAAATAGGTAAAATGGGCACAAAACACACACACACACACACACCAAACCTGTCCTGCCTATCTCATCAGGTGGTTGAGATTATCAAAGCCTTGTGGGAAAGGCTTTGAAAATGTAAAGTCAGCTGACAGTGTCATCATAGAGCCCAGTGCTTATCTATCTGGTCTTGCACCTCTTCTTTAGAACCTGACATAGACGTTCATACCATGTTGTCAAGCTCAGTTACCGCCTGCCCGGCTCCTGAAAGACAAACTGTCAGCCAGGGAAGCAGGCAGACCCTGGAAAGCAGACTCTGGGATGGAGACTGGCTTGCAGGTGTGTGTTAGCAGTGGCCTCGGGATCAACACCTGGGGAAGGAACGGGAAGGAAGGAGGCAGGAACTGGCAGAGTGACGAGGTGATGCTATCTCAGTGCAGTCCTCAACCAGTCCTACTGGAGCTCCAAAGCTGGGTGACCCTTTGGAGGTGCTCCTAGTTGGCATGAGGGGGCCATAGCTTTCTCCTCCTTTTTTGAACAGTCATGGGATTCAGGCTACTGGGGAGGGAGTTTTCTTCAACAGAGACCGTTGGCTGGGGTCTTCCAGCTGGCGAATGAGTCCTCTACTCCTGCACGGAGACCTGGGTGGCGCCCATCACAATGTCCACCACCCTGACCTTTTGCTCTTGGTTGTTTACTTCTGGAATATGCTTAGCATATTGTCCTGCTAGAAGAGCATGCTGATTTCCATGATGGCCTTCATAAGTTACCTAGGAGTTAGAACACCCAGGCTCTGGGGGTGATTTGCACTGTCTGAGCTAGCTGAGCATCTCTAAGATTGGGTGATGGGTCCCTCTCTCTCTTCAGTCTCCCTGTAGTGTTATATGGGGAACCTTCAAGATCTGCCTCTTAAACCATCCTCTCCTAACTCCCCCCCAAAACCTAGACTTCATCCTCTGGACCACCATTGCTGGGACTCGGAGTTCACACTCGGGTCTGTAGTCACTTCTGTCCACCTACTCACCCACTCCAGGCTCCTGGACGCCAGCCCCAATCAGATATATACATATTTACCTACACATATTCATGTACTTGCATGGGAAAATGCCAGAAAGATGAAAAGTAAAAGTTAACAGTAATTATTTCTTAGTATTAGAATAATGGGTATTTTCTACGTTTTCTATACTGAACACGGATTATTCATGATACCAGAACAAAACATTGCTTGTAAAAATAAGTCTAATAAAAAATCTATTATATCTATCTATACATGTCTTTTTAATACTATCAGATTGGTTGTATAACAGTGTGAATGTACCTAACCCTATTGCATACTGTTCTTTTTGTTGTTACTTTTTAGAAAGAGTATGGGGTGAAGTACTCTTCTACAAATAAAGTCTACAAGCTTTAAAAAATAAACAAAGAATTATATTAAAACATTAAGTAATTGTTTTCTTTTTCTGGATTGCAATTAGTAGTTATTTGTATCAGTATTATTTTATGTATTCCCTAAATTTTATAAGATAATTAATAGTCCTCTTAAAATAAAAGGATTAATTTTATGATTTCAAACATATGAAATAAAAAGTGACTGTGTTTTGTCTGTTTTTCCTTTTTGCCATATTCTGTATTTATTTTCATGTTGTTTCATGTGCATATTTTGTTTCCTCCAGGGGACTGCAGATTCCTAGTGGGCCTTCTAGTTGTCTGGTTGCCTTCAGAGTATCTTATATATGTTAAAATTTGCATGCTCACCCACGACACTCTCATCACCCAAATAAAGGGTGAGAAGCCTGCTCTGACCAAATCTTGACTCTTACCACTGCATTTCTTCTGCAAATACAAATATCTGCTCATACGACGACGTGAAACATTTTAAATTGGTCAAAACCAAGACAGACCCCTAAGTCACTCTTATTGTCCTTGTGCCCACTAAGAACGCTCCGGAAAGTTCATCTGTGTCCATTTTGACCAGGTTCCTTCCCATCCCCTGCCTCCAGGCACAGGCTACACACCGAGCTGGCATCCTTGCAGTGGGAAGAACAAAGCAATTTTTTCGTTATTGGCAAGTTGGCCAATTTCATTATCAATCGATCATTTGCTTTTTCCAGTGCGGTCCTGAGGTGTTCCTCTAGGGAGCTGAGCGGGAGATCAGGATTTGCTCGGTCAGGCATGGCAGCAATGGGCTGTGGAAGAACTGCTCAAGGTAGTTCATCAATAAAGGAAGGCCACTTGCCTTTGCCACAGCATGCATTGCAAACCAAAGGAAAAGCAGGCCTAGGGTTACCATCAATGTGGGCTTGTCAGGGAGAGTTTTTAATGCCCTTACTACACTGTGAATGCTTCTCCCAGCAGCGTAATTGTCATACTAGAGGAAAGGGGACTGGAAGAGTGCTGAGTGTCTCGTCCTCACTGCAGACTCAGTCCTGAGCTGTCCCTCCATCTGGGGCAGCGGGTTGGAGGAGGAGGCAGTGTGGAACCCCAGGTCTGGAATGTGTGGAAAGGCAGACAATATTTCTCTGCTCTTTTTATTGCTGCAAGCCCCAAACTCTGGAGTACTGATAAAGGGCCAGAATAGATGGCATAAGGCCTACGGAGTAACAGGACTTTAAACCGCAGTTGTTGTTAAATTTATAGATAACTCAAGTGAACCTTCTAGTTAAAGATGAAGAGAAGAAATGGGACCTGGGTCTGCTTTGGATACATAATGCCCCTCAGGAGAAAAGGCTCTTCTGAACAGTCATGCTTCCCCACCAGGGGCTCAGTCATCATTCCAGTAAAGGCCCTGCCGGGGGAGGCACCACATGGCCTGCATCAGAGAAGCAGGTGGCTGGTCTCCTTGCATAGGTGGCCAGATCACTGCCTTAATTTGCATCTCGTATTCTAATAAACCACAATAGCACAGTAAGCATAATGTGTTTCTTAGTCACTCCTATATAGGGCTTAAGGCAGAGGGGGAAAGAATGTATGCATGCTCCTTTCAACTCCTTCCCCTGAAAATCACAAAACTAGAACAACAGAAATCACAGTATCTTTCCATGTCTTGCTTTTAATTCCTTATATCATCACCTCGAATTGTCTGTCAGCATCTTGAGGGTAGGAACCACATCTTCTCCCCTAATCCAGTGCTGTGTGCTCCGTGCTTATGAAATCCATGGACACTAGCATGTGAATTGCATGTTTTAATCTTCACAGCACTCTTCCATCAGGGCACATCTGACTATGTCCTGCTAAGCCTAGAGCAGGAAGTTGATGGCCCAGGGGTTGACCTGTCCTGTGTCATAGGGGAAGTGTGACAGAACTGGAACCAGAACTCAGGTTCTACTTTTGCTCAGATTTTTATATTGCACCCTGAGCTTGTGAGTTTCCCACGTTGAAGATACAAAATTAGTGAGAAGGAGGTGCTGAGAGGCTGACTGAGAAGTTATTTCAAGACTTGGGGCAGAGATTGGTTCTGAAAATGTCCAAATCATCATGTCAAGTCAAAATAGAGATGTGTTCATATGTTTGACATGAACTATCCATCGATGAGGGCAAGTTCAGACTTTCTGAATGCCAAAGGAACTCAGACATCTTGATCAACTCTTTGAGGACAATGAAACGAACATGTCAAAACAGAATGATCTCATTTAAAGATTACATCTGACTGGGGTAGTTCTTGCATGAATGTCCCAAGTTAATTAATTTCGTAGAAATTTAACAGTCCCAAGTTAATTAATTTCATAGAAATTTAACAGACTGCCTCCTTACTAATCCTGCTAGGAACATCTGAAGTAAAGAACACACACTTACTGTAAAGTCATTGTAAAGTATTTAATTAGCCCTAGTTGGTTTGGCTCAGTGGATAGAGCGTCGGCCTGCGGACTGAAAGGTCCCAGGTTCGATTCCAGCCAAGGGCACATGCTGGGGTTGCGGGCTTGATCCCCAATCAATTATTCTCTCTCATGGTTGATGTTTCTATCTCGCTCCCTCTCCCTTCTTCTCTGAAATCAATAAAAATATATTTTTTAAAATAATGTAATTAAAGTGGTATTCTTTAATTTCCTGAAAGAATGAAATTCCACAAGGGAAGTGACAGTCTCTTCTTGATCAAATTCTAGTCAGGCTCAATCTTGGCCTAAAAGACTTGAACAAACACTAACATCGTTTCTAAAAGCTGGAGGCCACATCCCTAAGATGACCCCAGCTCCTATTAAAGTACCTGCCTGAGAAAACTCAAGCCCACCAAAAGAATTTACTGTTTGTTCCAGCCAACACCTGTAGATAGGGCCCCTGTCTCCTAGTCTGTGTGTGTGTTGGGGAGGGGATAGTGGGGGGGTAGGAGTCTAACTTTAATAAACACCAGTTACAAAACACAGATGGGTTTCACGTGGGCCAACCTCCCACTTTTTGTCATTTTTTTCTTCCATGACTCTACTGAACCCCCATTCACTCCTCTATGTACCCCCTCATTCTCTTTTTCAAACACCCATCTCCTCTGTGCTTATTGAAGCTGACTTCTGGTCTCGCTGGACTCTTTTCTGTATGGCAATAGTTGTTGCCAATTAAAATCTGTCCTTCCCAATTTAACTGGCCTCCAACTTCATTGATCTCTGACAGAAATGCTGCCTCTGCATTTCCAGTGTCCCTGTGATGTTCGTTCATAGCACCTGCTTGATGGGTCCTTGTTAAAGGAATGAATGAACTCACAGAGTTCGCTCAGCCCACAACACCCATTCACCTCATCCACAACCCGGAGGCGTCACTTCTTTCCCAGGTTGGCACCTGGGTACATGACCTTGGAATTCCACATCTCACCTTTCCCCAAGTGTCACTGCATGGGCACGGGCTGACTTCTACCCATGACCTGACCCTTGGACACATCTGGACTGGCCCAACAGTTCTTTCCTTCCCCAGAACACATGCTTTCCTAAGATGCCCATGTCTCCCAGTGTGGCCTCTGTGTGAGTTTGCAGGGAGAAGGGATGTTCCCAGCATTATCTCTTGCTCAAGGTTGTGGGTTCCAAATTTGAATCTGAGCTTGAGCTTCCCTCGGGTTCAAGTTGCAATGAGCACTGGCAAAAATGTGACCTCCAAGTTCAAGAATAAAGACTCCGGGTGTTTCTTAGCTATCAAGTTGCCCTTACAAAAGATTCTGTTGAGTCAAGTGTAAAAGAATCAGAGTCTAAAGGATTTAATTTCTCTTGAAATATCTTGGTGAAGGGGGCACTTATTTAGCAATAGGTATCTAGAGTCTCACTCATCTCAAAATGTTTGAAAAGGGGATGACGATATTTTCCCAACACCACAATCTTGCTAGGTCCTCTCCTCTTTTTTCTCCCTGAACTGAGTCTGAAAAGCTACACTAAATATAGGAGTAGGCAGAAATAGGTTTACAATTTTCATAAAAAGACATGTAGGTTATAATTATAACGATAGCTTTATTAACGCAAAAGAATGTCACAATGCAACTATAAGCCTACTTTGCCTACTCCTGTATTCCAAGGCTTATGAAAAGTTGCACTAAATATTCCTAGAAACCAACATTATCCCAGATATAATTTATTCAGGTCATAGCAGTGAACAAGCACTTAAGTTCAAATCTCACTACTTAAAAAAAAAAGCGACAACAAGAAAAAATTAAAATTACCCAGTCATGTTAGCATTCCTAAAACATGTGTCTGGTTAGAACTTGACGTGAGTATAGTTTCTTTTTAATGCTGTCTGCTGTAAAAGGTTTTGCCTATAGCTATAAATATTTCTTACTACCATCTCAGAAAGTTCCAGAGGCCCCCGGGGTTTTCTGACCAAATATGGGACTCTCCTGAGGTCAGACCTATCATTAACCTTCACACTTTCACTGCCTGGCACGTTGCTGGGAAATTTGAGGCCCATGAGCTCTCCAGGTGCCACTATTCCAACAATTAAGAAATACCAAATTATTACATGTTTCCTCTCTACCTGAGATTGAACTAGGAAATATAGTAGAGAGAGAAACTCTCTACCCACAAGAAGTTTATACACTCTGGGATTGGGGACAAGACTTACACAAATGAGAGAATTTGTAAGCAAGATAACAATAATAATAATAATATCAATAGTTAATATTCATCATGTGTTCACTAGTGAGAGGAATTCTTCTGAGAGCTTTACATGTATGATGTCATTTTATTCTGAAAACTGTCTTACAGGACAGATACCAGTATCATCCCCAGTCACACAAGAGGATACTTAAGGAGGATAGTTTTAAGACCTTGCCCAACATCACGCAGCTGGAGAATGAAAAACCTCTATCTACACAGACCTGAATGCCAACCTCGACCCACCACTGCCTCTAAACAAGTGTGGGCCCACGTAAAGATTAAAGCACGTGTGTGCACATAGAGATATCTACGTAATCATTAAAAACATGGTAGTTTGCTGATTCTGTCCAAATAGAACCATTACTTCACATTTTTATTGAATTTTAATCTGTATTGGATTCAAAAATATGCATCAGGCACTGGTTACAGGCACATGAAGAAGAGATAAGGCATGGTCTCCGTCCATGAGGCAGATAAGAAAGACTGAGCATACTCTTGCAGTGAAAGGAAGGTGATGGTCACACGCTGCTGGGGGCATACAAAAGTTTTCCTAAAAGACAGATTAATTGGGCTGGGCTAGAAGTTTGCAGGGATGGGAATTTGGGAGAGTGAAATGGCATTACCTGTGTATGTCCATCTGTAATCTGAGATAAACCCCTCCATATCCAATTTAGTTGTTACTTTTTTTCTTCATCTTATTTTTCTATATGTCATCTCAATGACCTCACTCATCAACATGGAAAAGGCAGTGGGTCAGGACGAAAGAGGAAAAAAGACTTTCATCCAAAACCGGTGCTGGACCAGCTGAGAGAGCAGCAAGAGCGTCAGATATGGTCAAATTCAGGGCAGCAGCTCCCAGAAAATCGGCATCAGGTTCATAATTATTTCACAACAGTGCACAGCTCCTCTGTTCAGTTCCTCTCTCCTGCCTCTCAGCCGGCTCTCCCTCTGCACACATTGCAAGTTAGGATGTTCCCTTTATCTGAGTGGTTCCTGAAATCTCATTCCTTCCAAATAATCCTTTCATAACGTGAGAACGTTAGCAAATAACCCTTTGTCGCTCCTCTCTGACCACGAAGCTTTTGAAACAACCTCCTTTCAAGTCACCCATTTTTTTTTACAACCATCTCCTCGCCCTCCACCATTTAAATGCATTCTAACATAATATCAGAACAACAGAGAGGGCTTCTAAAGAGATAAAAGCAAAAAATAAATCCACTACCAACAACAAAACAACAGCAACAATAATAGATTTTACTGAAAGCCAAATCTAAACAAGCCAGGCGAACATACTTGAGACTTGAAAAGCCAGAGTTTGTATTGCCCTCAACCCCAATTCCTTCCAATGAACCACTGTATCTATATCTTAGTTCTTAGGTCCTTCCTCTCTCTCCTCCACCCTTGTTATCAAAAACACACATTCCTCCTACATGCCCACCACTCACCTTCATCGCTGTTCCAGCTCGCCACCATTCCTCCACCTTCCTAACTGTGCCACCTTGATGTTAAATTCTGCTTCCAACACTATGTGTCTCTACTCTGCTTTCAGGGACCCTGTACTTTGGTTAAAGGCCCCGACCTTCTTTGATGGGGCCCAGATCAGCTTGGGGAATAAAAGAGGAAGGCTAATAGAAACATCATAAAAACAGAAGAGGTTATTGAAAATGTTCTTTCACTAAGCAAATACACCCCCAAAACATACACAGGGAAGATAAATTAGTGTGTGGCTCTGGAAGAGGAAATGAAACAAATATGGAGATTGCGGGACATCAAAGAAAAATTCACTGTCCTGGGGTGGATGCAAGGGCTGTGCATAAATGACTTAAACAGAAGGAAAAAAAGCAGGGGGGGGACTCATTAGGTATTCCTCTCAAATCAGAATCTTAAACCTCTGGACCCCTGACCCATGCCGAGGACATTTGTATTTCAACAATGGGGGAGTCAGCATACCTGGCTTATGTTAACACAGGAAGACCACATCGGAGTCAACGTGT
>NW_005877385.1:0-8722 GCF_000147115.1 Myotis lucifugus
AGTGTGGGACACGGGGAGATTGTGTCTTATTGTGTCACACAGATACACCATAGCTACTTAAAAGATCAATTGAGCAATTACAATACTCAGAGTGAGTCTGTTTGGGCCTGACCATGATTATTTTTCCTTTAATGAGAAATAGCAAGATGTTTTTGCAAAGTGTTGGCTATACGAATGATATTCAGGGTTTTTCTTATTTTGTATTAAGAGACAGTGTACGGGAAGGGGCCACCTTGCTTTCTGTAGATGCGTGGAGTTGGTGGCCACGCCTCTGGGCTGGGATGAGCTAAGCTCTCGGGGAGGCGGGGGAAACCGGGGCCGAGCTGGAGTTACAGCCGCTACAGGGGTGGCAGTTGGACCATTGCTGCTGCAGGATTTGCAGTCTGTTGTGTTTTGTTCTTTTTTAAAAATATATATTTCTTGATTTCAGAGAGGAAGGGAGAGGGAGAGAGAGATAGAAACATCAACGATGACAGAGAATCATTGATCGGCTTCCTCCTGCATGCCCCACACCAGGGATCAAGCCCGCTACCCAGGCATGTGCCCCCACAGGGAATCTAACCGTAACCTCCTAGTTCACAGGTTGACGCTCAACCACTGAGCTATGCCGGCTGGGCCAGGCCATTGTGTTTTGCAAGCCAGGAAGTATGTGGAACCTCAAGTCAAACAGCACCTTCAAAGTCTACCAAAATCTGCCTTCAGTGGTGGCTATTACATGTGGGTTTGAACCCAACAAAACAAAATGGGAAACGGAATTCACATGGGGTAAGCCCTCCTGCCAATAAAGGAAAAATAAGAGATGCGCATTAGTGAATTATGCTTTTAACCCTCCTAGACGATCCCTTCAATGAAGCTGAACGTTCACTAGAAGGCCAAGCTAAAAAAAAGTGAACATATATGTATGATGAAAAAAGTTCTTATCAGTTATGTATACGAGTACCAGCTTTTTATAATAAATGGTCCGAAGCTACACATTTTAAAAATGATTTTGCACAAACTAAGTCAAAGCCTTGGATAAGTTTCCTTTTAAATTTGAGGATTTAAAATCAGATTATAGAATATTTAGAGATGAATGCTTAGTAATTATGGATAAATACACACTATTTGAATAGAACTATGGTTCATTACTCATTTAGCAAAGAATTGGGTACTTATTTCAAGGCAAAGAGAGCATGAACTTCTCTGCTCTCACGGAACCCCAATCTAACGGAGACTGAAAAACTGGTAACAGAACGTGATAACTATCATGATGGAATTGGTGATAGTGAACTTATCTCATTGGGTACAGAGAGCTGGCTCAGCTGCTTGGAACTGTGAATTTAAAAGTGAGTAGCCATGCCGACTGGCATGGCTCAGTGGTTGAGGGTTGACCAATGAACCAGGACATATGCTTGGTTTGGGGGCTCCATCCCGTGTGGGGTGTGCAGGAGGCAGCGGATCAATGACTCTCACTCATCATTTTTGTTTGTATCTCTCTCCCCATCTCCCTTTCTCTCTGAAATCAATACAAATATATTTTTTAAAAAAATAAAAGTGCGTAGCCACAACTTTGACCTAAGAAACTGAGATAAGTAGGTATATGTCCCTGACAGAACTCAGATTCCACACGTTAAAAACTTGATGAAAAGTAAAAAACAAATCAAAACAGCTTAAGGGACAATGTTCACAGGAGGTAAACACTTCACAGATTCCCTGCCAGGCGTCCACGCTGGCCCTGACCGGGCGGCGCCCCTCACCACATCTGCTGCTGCCCCGAGGGGTCCATGCCCGTGGACGGCTCGTCCAGCAGCACCACCGATGGGTTTCCCAGGATGCTCAGCGCGAAGCACAGCTGGAAGGAAAGGAGCAGCGCATCTGGCACGGATCTGGGATCTGTGGGCCTCGCGGGGTAACCCCAGCCCCAACCCTACCTTTCTCTTGATTCCCTCTGACAAGGCCTTCACAGGGCGCTTCTGCTCCTCCTGCAGCTTGAGCGCCTCCACCAACCTGAAGCAAACACAATGGGGGCTACAGGCTTCTGAGAACCAGGACACTTGGTGGGAGAGCGAGCCAGGCAGAACCAGGGTGGGGAACAGAGCTCCGAAATGCGGTTCTGACATAGACGCTGGGCCACATTACAATGGACTGGTTTGACACCCCCCACCCCCAAATTAGTTTTTCCCTTTAAAAGATTTGAAGCCATTTTATGACATGCAAATAGCTGTCCTATGAGAGTTTACACTTAAATTTTAGTATTTTTGATAAATTTACCAATACATACTTTGTTCTTTCCATATTTAAGATGAGAAAAGAAAATAACATGTTAAAATCAGGAAAACCAGTTTGTGATCGCAAATCTCCCCATTGGGGTCTGGGTCAGTGTTGAGTCTCCTGGGAAGTCTTGAGTTTCCTGTGAAGGCTGTCACTCCAACTGACTTCCTGGACCTCTCAGCTGTGTCCTCCTCCTGCCCCCACCCCCCACCCCTGCCCCTTCCCCCCTTGTACCGTGTGATGGCGACTGTGGCATCTGCTTTCCTCAGCCCTCTCACCGCAGCGAACACGTCCAGGTGCTGCCTCACTGTCAGGTTGGGCCACAGCCCCTTCTCCTGAGGACAGTACCCCAGGAACCCCAGAGGGTCCCCTTCGCTGCTGCCTTTTAGTAGCACCTGCAGAGAAAACTTCCCTCTCAGACCCAACGGCCTGCCTTGCTCCTCTGTGTTCCCATGACATCTTTCTCCTTACAAACCTAGAAAAACTAGAGAAATTCTCCGAGCTCATTGACTCGAATCACCTGCAACCATTTTGCATTGGAAGAAGGTTGTCAGAGTGTAAATACCTGGCAACGAACAGATATTCAGGGCAAGTGACTTTAGGTAGGGCGATCCGAGAAAGCCTGCCTGCTGAGGGACCATTGCAGCAGGAGGGTGACAGGGCGCCTGCCCTGGAAAAGGCCAGGAGTTTGGGGTAGAGCAAAGCCCTGTGGAGGGATGGTGTTCAATGTGCTCTCAGACCCCAGGCTACAGTAGGGGATCTGGAGCCGAGTGGTCCAGGGGAGAAGAGAGAGATGTGATAGGAGGGTCGTGGGAATCAGCAAGGAGAGGTTTCCTTCCAGCCACAGTGCAGTGAGAGGTCTCTGAATGTATTTCAGCAGGACAATGACCTTTTATAAAGATCTCACTGACTGATCTGATTCAAGCTGGTTTCATGACACCCAAATGGTTGTTGGGTTTATAATTCAGATCTCAGGTAACCTTTAGACATATTTCATTCCAAGATCTCAATGAATGGTTACCTCTTTTTTTGCCCCTGCTTAAGGAGAAATAAAATATTGATTTTATTTCAAGGGGGTGCTCTCAACTGAACTAAGCACTCCCGATAGGCTCAACTGAGCCACCAACATCACCCAGAGGCACCTTTCACGAACACCTGCTCTCACCTCAGCTTCAGAGCAACTGTGAATATATTTCCTCCTTCCTCTTTCCTGGGACACCTGCCAATCACGTTCTTGGTGGTCTTCCCCTTGGTGGGCGTGACCACCAGCCCCTTTCCCATGGTGGAGGTGCACAGACCTCTGCCTTAGGATTCTGTTCTCCACACCCCCGACCCCCGACATACTTTTCAAAGGAGCTCTTAAGGTTACCTATCTCCTGCCATAGAATTTTAGTTTTCTCTGTAACTCATGTTGTTTCGTTGATAAATTCACCTCTTTTTCTGTTTGCTTGGCCTTCTATGCAGTTGAATTGGATGGATAATTCATTCCTTGAAATAACTCCCCCAATATAGTGTATTTCTACCAAAATATATGTTACAGTAACTAAGCACTTTTAAAGGACAATGATCGCTAAATAAAGTTGTGTGTGTTTTTTTTTTTTTAAAAAAAACGACCTCATTTTAATTCATATTGGGAGGACAGTGCTCATTAAAAGTCCAAATCCAAGTGTTTTATGGCAGTATAAATAGAATTTGTATGCATTTTGAGATTGGACATTCCCACTAATTGCCTTTACAGGCATGAATAATTATTTCCTTTCAGTGATTAGTTTGTTGTATATTAATGTGATAATTTGTAATGTGTATTCAGCCACATTAATCACTTCATTCATCTAATGAATAAGTGAGATTTGCTGTGTATAATATTTTGACATCTTATAAAATTTATTTTGAGCACCAGTAGGTAACATATTTTTCATGTGATTCACCTACCTGTCCAGCAGTTGGTTTGGTGTCTCCAGTTATCACTTTAATGGATGTACTTTTACCAGCTCCATTGTGTCCTAGTAATCCTAAAACCTCACCTGGAAAAAGAAAAAGGTCACATTTAGTACAAATTGATTTTAATAATAAAATTAAAAATAGAACATAGTCTGAAGTCTCACTGTGTGACAAGTGTTCTATGTGATTTGTAGGTTGTATCTCCTGTAATTGTCATAACCCCCTCCTGAGAGGTTATCATAAGCCCTTCTTACATATTTGGTAACAAAAGCTCTTAGGGATGAGATTAGTTGCCCAAAGTCAACTGATAGGAAGTGACAAAGTCACTCTTGGAAGCTAGGTGTATGACACCACACATCTCCTGTGATCCTAAGAACTGTGCAATAATGTCACAAAATGAAGTCAAGTACCATCTGCCGGTCAAGTCTTCAGAACATGCTGGCAAATCATTTTTGTTTTCTTGTGAACAATAATGAACGTTAGGAAATTGTGTTCATTACAGAGAAATGCACATTTTTGGGGTTTCAATGGTTTATTTCAATAGAGTGCTTATGGTTTCCATGTCCATGTGACTAAGTCCTTACCCATGGGCATGACTTAGTTAATTTCTCTAGGAATGAGCCATGTAAAAGGAGCTGTCAAGGTCACCCCACTGATGGGTCTGTGTGCGAACCAAGAGGTGGTCACAGAATGATTCTCATCAAGAACCACAAAGCTCGGAGGAGGGCTCCAAGCCAGCAGTGGGAGAGCCTCCGTGTCCAACCTTTTCTGACACAGAAAGAGACATTCCTTGTGGCGATTTTCTTCTTCTTCTTGGAAAAGCAGTGTTTCCTCCTCACTGTGTACTCCTTGCGTAGACAGCTGGCAATAATGGCTGGTCTCTGTAAATGACAAGTACGTTATGTCAGACATTAAGACTCTCTATTGACCTCGAACAAGCTTTAGCCTCCGACTGAGCTAGCCCCTGACTGCACAAGCCATGCCTCCAAGAAGACTTCCTACTAGATGACAGGTTTATGGGCCATTCTCCTATCTTAGCACTTATGTTTCCCTCTCCTACAAGGGCACTCACGCAGGAACACATTATTTTATGCAGCCAGCCCATCTCTCAGAACAGAAGCAGAGACTTGGAGAAGCACCAAATCACCCTCCAAGGACAAACAACACACTGTGGACTCGACTTTGCCCTGCATTTTGTAGTGTCCTTTCTCCAAGAAGCAGTGATTGGGGTCACTCTGCTCAGTTTCTAAAATTCACAAATTCTTTCTTGGCTTCGGAAATTTCAACTTCACTCCATTTTTAAAACTTATTTTCTATGAAAGACAAAGTGAGTTAAAATGACTTTTTAATCTGTGCTCATTTAGATGTAAAAATAATGACTACCTGCTAAAATAAAGTTATGATCCTCATTTGTATGAATTAAAGAAACGTAAAATCATTTGAGAATTAGATGCTTTCTGATTTTATTCATTTGTGTTAGTTATTGAAATAACTACTTTGTATGTTTTTACCTCGTCAAAGTTTGTGGAATTCAAGGCATTTGCTGTTCTCACTCTTTCCAGCTCAACATCTTCATCCTCCCTCTCGGGCTCCTCTGGATTTTGGTGTACATCACTGCTTCTTGGAGAAATTCTGCAGTCAAACCACCCATTAATAATTGATTTTGGTTTTTTATCCTCGTATCAAAAACACTGCATTCTTTAAATCTTATACTTGAGTAGACTGGGTGATTAATAACCCATCATAATCTCTCTTCAATCCAGTGAAATCTCCACGCCCCGTCCAAATGCAAATAGGATGCTTGATCTCCTATTAAGGTTAGGCATTTCTTTGGAATATGTGTCAGATTCACTAATTTTTCTCCATTTAACTCTGTCCCTCATACTCTCTTCCTTCTAGTCTCTCTTCCTTCAACCTAAATCTCCCATACTGATCTTAGAAGACTTCTTAAAAGTCTTCTTGTATCTGGGAAGTTTCCCATGCAACTATCGGTAAGAGTTATCAATGAAACTGATGGGGAATAAGATGCTTATGGTTGCATCATTGAATGATGGGAACAGTCTCAGCTTTGAAGTGCCATGAATAACTGAACCAGTCTATGGTCCACCAGTTGGACTTCCCACTAACACAGGAAAAGAGCTATTGCTGTCTTTGACCTATTGATCATTCTATTCTTCCGTTCTGGACCGACAGCATTCCGTCGTCACTGTCAATCTATTCACATTAAGTGCTATTTAAACTGAATGAGCCGGATGTAACTTTCCCTAGTGTTCCACTGCACAGTGTCAGACAGAGTCTTTAATATTCAATGTTTTAGGTCTGTTTGCTCCACTATTTATAATCTTTGATTTAGGTCCCTATATCTCTATTATTTATATTGACACATGGTTCCTACCCCAGCCCATTCTAGTTATTAGCACTTCTTTGTTAATAATTCATTTATGCATAAAATATTTTAAAACAGTTTTCACTGAAATAAAATAATCAAATTTCATTTTTCCTGACCGAAATAAGGGATCCTTTCTCATCGATATCTTTCCAAACTTCCATTCCAGACATCGAAGAATAAAAATCAAGATGATAACTTGAAGGAAAGGCTAGGAATAAAGAGATGCATAACTAGAAACACTAAAAGAAAATCATTTCACATGAAAAAGTGAGTTAGGAATAATTGGACTTCTATAAAGACGCATTTGGCAAAAAAAATTACCAATTTCCAATAATCTATTTGTCAAACTGTGAAACTAGTAAATTTACTCTTAATCTTGTTTACAGAAACATAGGTAACAAATATAATTGTGTGATACCATTACTTTAAATAATTTCCTCTAATAGTTATACAGTGTCCTTAAAAATTGGGAAGCATATTATCTGGTTAGTTGATTTTTATAAAAAATATTCTATTTTTACAAATATTTTATGTCTATGGGCTACAAATACCTATATATCCACACTAATAAAAAGTTCTGCTATGTTTACAGGATTAAAATAGTTTAGTTAGTAAAATACATGATAAATTTTAAAGAAGAATATGTTCTTACAAATATGAATATCACAAAGGGCTCTCCCTCATATGTAGAAAACATGAAAAGCTGCAAAAACAAAGACAATGGTTAAACATGAAAATGTTCATTTTGTGAGTTTTTGCCATATAAAGTGAATTGGACCATTTGAACAACCCTCCTGGCATACCCCCTGAAGAGTACTGGCTAAGGGTCCATTCCACAATGTGTAGTGAGGAGCTGTCTTCCTTCCTCCCAAGGTTTATGAGCCATTGTGCTTTTATTTGAAGCAATAGGATTGAGCAGTTATTCATCACCTGGTGAGAGAATCTTGGGGTCTGTTGTGCTAGCCTCCCCAAACATTGAGAGAGGGGCAAGATTTAACCTTTATCACACAGACCTTCACACACCTGCTGGTGCTCACTGCCCCTTTCATAAGTCCCCTTTCTTTCCTTTCTCTTCCCTATGGATACCCCTTAACTCACATACTGTACCTTCCTTCCATAGGTAGAAGTATAGGTATCAGTCAGCTAGAAAAAGGATCGAGAGCTTCTCTAGAATCCTGAAATCCCTAAGATTAGAGACATTTCATTTGCCCCCTTTTAGAGCTGAGCATGCCCAAGAGTGTATAGAGCCCAGATTGAGTATAAAGGCTGCTTTATTTCTCCCCACCCATTATTCTTCCTCCCCACCCATCAAGTAGGGTCAACTATTCTATTACAGTTCAGTTGGAGCATATTGCCCTATCTGGAGAGAGATTCAGCTGGAAGCATGAAGTAGAAATCTTCAAATTTCATACATACTGAACATGTTGCAGAGTCCCAGCCCTAAGCAAAGCTTTCACCATTGTTTATGTGTTCCAGGACACTGGAGCAGATGGTGGCATTACTTACATAAAAAGGTAAGATGATACAGCCAACTATTGTGATGTGTGGTACGAAAAAGTTGATGAAAAAACAGTAAAATATATCCAGGGGATTCCACTATAATTATGGCCACACATAAAAGGGTGATCTAAAAAGGAAAACAAAGCATATTAACCACTCTGAACATCAATAGATGCTCCAAATTAAGATGGCTCATCTTGGAGATATTCCTAACTTCCACTTGACCCTGAAAACCAAGCTGAAATGAGCGGATCTCCATGGACATTTTCTCTTGATGACTCAGCCACATTCCTTTGGCCTGGAGGATCATGAATGAGACCTCACTAGATAAAGCTAGGATCTAATATAGAGAGCATTTTAAATATAGAAAAGGAAAAAAGGTAGTGTATATTATTTTGGGAGATAAAATTCAGAATGATATATAAGCAAGAATTATAGGTAAAAATTGAAATTGATATCTAATAGGAATCCCCAGCCAGTGTGGTTCAGTGGTTGATCATCTGACCTATGAACCAGGAGGTCACAGTTCAATTCCCATTCTGGGCACATGTCTAGGTTGCTGGCATGATCCCCAGTATGGGGTGTGCAGGAGGCACTCTTGGGCACTCAATGGTTCTCTCTCATCATTGATGTTTCTATATC
>NW_005877386.1:0-8721 GCF_000147115.1 Myotis lucifugus
AGTGTGTGCATGTGTGTGTGCGTATGTGTGTGAGTGTGTGTGAGTGTGTGTGCGTGTGTGTGAGTGTGCGTGCGTGTGTGTGTGTGTGAGTGTGCGTGCGTGCGCGTACATCTAGCTTCTGTCGTCAGCACAGCCCTTGAAAGTTATCCCTGTTGTTGCACGTGTCCCTGTAGTTCTTTCCTCTCGTTCCCGAGGGGCTGCCTGTGGCCCTGCCGCAGTAGCCATCTTCTCTAGATGCACTTCTGGGGGCGTTCTGTCAGGACTGGCGCGTCCTCGGAGGGGGGCGCACAGGCTCGCTGCATGGCCGATGTTTCACGAACCTGCGGGTTCGCAGAGGGCTGGGCCTTTTCCTCCGCGGCACTGAGCGCGGCTCCTGTGGCTCCGCCCGCTCCTCCTGCCTCCAGCTCCGCAGGCTCGGCCTGAGCAGTGCATCTCCTCACGGGTCAGTGAGGGTTCCCCTGGCCAGTGGCCAGTGGCGATGGGCGCTTCCTCCCTGCCTGCTGGCCTTTGGGGCACCTGCTTTTGTGCAGTGTCTGTTCTAAGGGTTTTGCCCATTTAACAAATTGGGTTCTTTGTCTTTTTATTGTTGAATGTAGGATTTTTAAAAAAATCTTCACGAGGATATTTTTTCCAATTGATTTCTAGAGTGGAAGGGAGGGAGGGAGGGAGAGAAATATATCAGCGTGAGAGACGTATTAATTGGTTGCCTCCCACACATGCCCCTACCAGGCCTGGGGGACTTGCATCCAATGAATGTGCCCTTGACTGGGAATCGAACCGCAGACCTTCGGTCCACTGGCCGATGCTCTAACCACTGAGCACTGGCCAGGGCGAGTGTAGGGATTTTTTAATATTTGGGTTCAAGTCTGTCAGATACATAGGTTGCAAATATCTTTCCCAATCTGTGGCTTAACTAATTTTTTTGACTGTGCCTTTTAAATTTTCTTTAAGGAAATTAGAGGCTTTATTCATTTAGTCAAAGCTTGTCCCATCTTTTTTTATTTCTTTTTGCTTTCTCTCACCCAATACTTTTAAAATTTGATGAAGTCCAGTGTGTCAATTTTTTTCTCTTATGGTTCCTGTCTCCTGTTATGGTCTCTGTTCATGTTTTTAAATAATTAGGAAATGTATGCTGCCTTGGGAAAACTCCTGATCGATCGGAAAGATGTAAAGGTGTGAGTGAGAGCTGCCCCTCTCCCCTGCCTCTGCCCCTCCCCCTTCCTCCCTGCCAGGAGAGCTGGGTCTCAGCTGGTCTCTGTAATGGCCTTTGTCCGGGTAGGAGGAAAGGCACTCCACGCAGACCAGCCATTGGTTGCCACTTACATACCAACTTCTCTTCTTTTTTTAAAAATTTTTTATTTTTTCTGGTTTCAGAGAGGAAGGGAGAGGGACAGAGAGAAAGAAACATCAATGATGAGAATCACTGATCGGCTGCCTCCTGCACACCCTCTACTGGGGATGGAGCCCACAGCCCGGCATGTGCCCTGACCGGGAACCAAACCGTGACCTCCTGGTTCATAGGTTGACGCTCAACCACTGAGCCACGCTGGCCGGGCCCACCTTCGCTTCTGCTAGGATGCTGCGCCGCTGACGTTTTTCGTTTGGAAATAAACTTCTTCCCACGTGGGAGCGAGTTCTCTCTACACGCAGCACCTGTGCGCGTTCTCGGGCGCACTCGCCCACAAAGCTGTTTCCTCTCCGCTTGTCCAACCAGGGACTTGCAGCAGCGACATCGGCCTCGGCCCCGCCGGGGCTCATTCGTCCTTGTTTTAGGAAAAAGGGGGTGCTCCTGGCTTCATGGAGCACCTTCCCGGTAGTGTCTCATGCTTCCCGTTTGCACCTGAAAAGAGGGGCCTGTGGTCTTAGGCAGATTAAATGGCCTCAGTGCTCTGCCCAGAGGTGGGAGGCCTGGCCTGTTTTTTTAAATCCTCACCTGAGCATCCACCCCCCCCCCCCATTGATTTCCAGAGAGACTGGGAGGGAGGGAGGAGGTGGTGGGGGCAGAGAGAGAGGGGTACGTGCCCTTGACTGGGAATCGAACCCAGGACCCTTCAGTTGAGCCAAACCGGCCAGGGCGGGGCTGGCCTTGGACAGCTGTTCCTCAGGGGTGGCGCTGGCCATTGGCAGGCGGAGAGCACTGTTCCTGGGATGCGGCACCTCAAGGCCGGTGGTGGTCAGGTTGTTGGAGAGGGCGAGGGCCTGAGGCTCCCGTGCCTGGTGCACGGCCCTCCTGCCTCCTGGGCAGGGCTGTGGGAAGAGCCCGTCTCCTTCACGCCCTCATTCCGCAGGGCCGCCCGCAGCAGAGCCCGCCCGGCAAAGCCCTGCTTTATGTGTCCAGCGGCTTATGGTTTTGGATGGGAGCGGATTCAGAGTGGAGGCTGTAACCAAGGAGTCTCATTTTCACACAGTCACGATGCATTTTTGTGACTTAGGCCAGCACGATTCAGTCATTCATTCACGTTTAGAAGAGGAGGTGAGAGCGTCAGATAGAGGAGAGGGGGCGGGGGGATGAGTGCAGAAGAGCTGCAGTGGGGAAGCAGGAAGTGCCTGCCCTTTCCATGTGGGCGGCTAAAATCTGGCGAGCTCCGGGTGGTCCCAGCTGATGGAGCCCGTCCGGCCTCAGTGGACAGTGACTCCTCGTTGGGGCGGGGCAGCGCTCAGCCGGTGAATACAGTCAGCACGCTGTGTGCTGTGTGCTGTGGGTTTAGAGCAGTGGTTCTCAATCTTGGCTGCACATTAGAATCACCTGGGAATTTTTTTTAAATCCTGATTTCTGGGCCTCATCCTTCGGAAATTCTGTTTCTTTGTTATTGGGTGGGGCCACAACATTAGAAACAAAGAAACAGAATTTCTGGAGGATGAGGCCCAGAAATCAGGATTTTAAAAAGATTCCCAGGTGATTCTAATGTGCAGCCAAGGTTGAGAACCACTGCTTTAGAGGATAAAATAGCTCACGGACTGAGCCACAGAGGGCATCACGGCTGTACTTTGATTCAGCGACGTCATGATTCGAATGAGACTGAGACTCCAGGAAACGGTGGTAGATTTTGCTCAAATAGGAACTTCACTGTGTCCTATAAGCTCGGGGTGACACCCCTGCGCCCACTGCTGTCCTCCGTCCCTCCAAGAACAAAGCCCAACATCTGAAAAGTCAGCACTGTTCTGTCTCACCTCTTTTCAAGCAAATTGTATCCCCTTTGACTCTTCACTGTATAGTTTTTGTTCTGAAATTTCAGAACCAAAAATATGTACATTTTACTACTAATATTACCATTGGTTACTGTGCATTTTACTAGGTGTATCGGTTAATAATGCGGATTTTGTAATCAAAGAAACACAGTAATTTCAAGAGAAATATCAAAAGTGCTTTATTCAAAGTAATGTCCATCGAAGGCTACACATTTCCCCATCTTTCAGGTAATTTGTGGATACCGTCCCAATAGAACTTTTCTTGTTTTGAGACAAACCATTCAGAGACCCGATTTTCCACTTCTTCGTATGATTTGAAGTGCTGCTCAGAAAGTGCGTGTGTCATCGATCAGAACAAGGGGTAATCTGAAGGAGCAAGGTCTGGTGAATACAGTGGGTGGGTTAATACTTCCCAGGCAAGATCTTTTAACGTGTCTTTAACTGATTTTGAAGTGTGTGATGGTGTGTCATCATGAAGCAAAATTACTTTGCCGTGTCTTCTGGCACATTCTGGTCGTTTCACGATCAAATCGTGGTTCAAATAGATTATTTGTTGTCGGCAGCAATCAGTATTAACGATTTCACCTGGTTTTAGAAGCTCATAATACACCACACCTTCCTGATCCCAGCAAACGCAGAGCATTGTCTTCTTTCAGAAGCGATTTGGCCTTGCAGGCGATGTTGATGGTTGACCTGGATCAACCCATGATTTTGTGCGTTTGGGATTCTCAAAATAAATTCACTTTTCATTGCCAGTCACAATTCAGTGCAAAAAAGACTTTCTTTCATGCTGTTGAAGCAACATTTTACTGATGACTTTTCGGTTTTCCATTTGTCTTTCATTCAGTTGATGTGGCACGCATTTTCCATCCTTTAAAATCTTTCCCATTGCTTGTAAACGATTGGAAATTGTTTGCTGAGCAACGTTTAATCTTCCTGCAAGTTGTCTTTGAGTTTGACACACATCTGCATCCAATAATATTTGTAATTGTTGGACTTCAAACTTTTTCGGTTGACCTGGACGTTCTTTGTCTTTCACATAGAAATTATCACTTTTAAAGCGTTTAAACCAGGGTTCACAAGTATCTTGAGATGGAGCATGTTCACTCTAAGCTTCCCGAAGTATACGATAACTTGTTCTTCAAAATAAAGTAATGAATTAAAACTTCCCTCAAATGCCCTTTTTTTGGCACGAAATTCGACATATTTTTATAAAAAACATTTTTATTGGTATTTTTCAGAGGGGAAGGGAGAGGGATAGAGAGTTAGAAACATTGATGAGAGAGAAACATTGATCAGTTGCCTTCTGCACACCACACCCCCTATTGGGGATGTTCCCGCAACCAAGGTACATGCCCTTGACTGGAATCGAACCTGGGACCTTTCAGTTCGCAGGCCTACGCTCTGTCCACTGAGCCAAACCGGTTAGGGCTCAACATTTTTTTTTTAAAATATATTTTATTGAATTTTTACAGAGAGGAAGGAGAGAGAGGGTTAGAAACATTGACGAGAGAGATCGATCAGCTGCCTCCTGCACGCCCCCCAGTAGGGATGTGCCCGCAACCAAGGTACATGCCCTTGACCGGAATCGAACCTGGGACCCTTGAGTCCGCAGGCCGACGCTCTATCCACTGAGCCAAACCTGTTTGGCAGGGCTCAACATTTTTAAGCGTAAAAACATCTATGATGTTAACACCTTCAGCAAATTTGACATATGAAGTTTTGAAGCTTGCTGTCAATACAACAAAATAGCATACATATCAAATCGCATATACATCAACATATGTGTAACTCCATCTATTGAAAAAGATCCGCATTATTAACTGGTACACCTAGTAGTCACAAAAGGTTAAGTATTTGGAAAATTCCAAGTCCATTGGAGAGGCTTGAGATTTCTGCTTCTCAGGGAGAGCGAGGCTAAGAGATGGGGTGAGCGTCCTGGGACTCCTGGCGGGGCTAACATAGACGAGATCCCACAGTGGGGCGTTGTGCTTTGTTTTCTTTTATTTGTATCATTTAATTTAAAAAATTCTGGGCATAGGCCCTAGCTGGTTTGGCTCAGTGGATAGAGCGTCAGCCTGCGGACTGAAGGGTCCCGGGTTCGATTCCAGTCAAGGGCACATGCCCGGGTGGTGGGCTCGGTCCTCAGTGTGGGGCGTGCAGGAGGCAGCCGATCAATGATTCTCTGTCATCATTGATGTTTGTATCTCTCTCTCTCCCTCTCCCTTCTCTCTGAAATCAATACAAATATATTTTTAAAAATTCTGGATATAATTTACTGAGATATGGTTCACATATGACAAAATGTCCAGGGCCGTACAACTGTCTAGTTCCCGACATTTCATCAGCCTGGTAAGAAAGCTGTACCGCCCCCTCGCCCTCCGCCGTGGCCACCACTCATCTACTTTCTGATTCTCTGGCCCCTCCTGTCAGCGGAGTCAGGCGCTGTGTGCCTTTTGTCTGGCTTTGTTTAGGGCGCAGCGTTGTCCGTGCTGTAGTGCGGACCAGCATTTTGTTCCTTTTTAGATCCACCTGTTCCACTGTGTGGCTGCGCCCCGTTGTGTTTATCCGTTCACTCACCGGCTGATGGACGTTTGGGTGGTTTCACGCTTTGGTTATTACGAATGATGCCAAAACGCTGTGTGCAGGGTTCACACCGGCCGTTTCAGTTTTGCAGCATTTGTTTGCGAATGCTGACGTCAGCATGTCTCCATTATTCGTGGGTGTGTACCCGGGTGGAATTGGTGGCTCTTTCATCTGATTTCCCAAGCTTTGACAGTTGTGTCATTTAATCCACAGCACACTCTGTAAGCTTGGGCTCCAAGATACAGAATGTCGTCGTCCACCTGGGCCGCTGTAGCAAAATACCATCAGACATTTCGTTCTCACAGTGGCGGAGGCTGGGAGTCCGAGATGCTGGTGCTGGCAGAGTCAGTGTCTGGGGGGATCTGCTTTGGCTCAGAGACACCATCTTCTACTTTCTATTTTATTTTATTGATTTTTTACAGAGAGGAAGGGAGAGGGACAGAGAGTTAGAAACATCGATGAGAGAGAAACATCCATCAGCTGCCTCCCACACAACTCCCACTGGGGATGTGCCCGCAACCAAGGTATGTGCCCTTGACTAGAATCGAACCTCGGACCTTTCAGTCCGCAGGCCGACGCTCTGTCCACCGAGCCAAACCGGTTAGGGTGACACCATCTTGCTGTGTCCTCATGTGGCGGAAGGGGGAGGGAGGTCTATGGGGCCTTTTATTAAAAGAGCACCAATCCCACCCTAGCTGGTTTGGCTCAGTGGATAGAGTGTAGGCCTGCAGATGGAAAGGGTTCTGGGTTCGATTCCAGTCAAGGGCACATGCCCAGGTTGTAGGCTCGGTCCCTAGAGGGGGGCCTGTAGGAGGCAGGCGATCGATGATTCTCTTTCATGATTGATGTTCCTCTCTCTCTCTTCCTCTCCCTTCCTCTCTGATATCAATTTTAAATATATACATATAAAAAAAGAGCGCTAATCCCATTCCTGAGGGCTCCGCTCATGACCTCCCGAAGGCCCACCTACCTCCTCACCCATCACCTTTGGCATCAGGTGTCATGCAGACCGTGGACTGAGTGCTCACTTCCTGAATGAACTTGGGTGTTTACTGCAGGCGCATTAGGCTCTTGCTTTTCCACGCCCCCCGTAGGGCAGGAGCGCCCGCCCAGTGCTCCCAGGGCCTGTGGTGGTGTGTAGAGGAGGCCGGGCCGCTGGCTGCAGGGCTTCCAAGTGTGCAGCTCGGTGTCTCTTGGAAAAGCATCTCAGATGCCGTGGGCCATCTTGCTTTCTTTCTCTCTGCTTCCCTTTGCTGTGTCTGCAGGAAGTACATGTCCTAGTCAAGAGCGGTCAGAAGAGCACGTTTCTTTCTTGGCTGTCCTCTCTCTGTGCATCCACATTCCTTTCTTGAAAAATTGATATGTAAGGGCCCTGGCCAGGTTGTTCAGTGGTTAGAACGTCGTCCCACTGCGCCAAGGGTGCAGGTTTGATCCCTGGTCAGGGCACATACAAGAATCAACCAATGATGCATAAATGAGTGGAACACCAAATCGCCCTCCCCTCTCTCCTCCCTTCCTCTGTCTCTCTTTAGAAATCAGTAAAATAAAGAAGTTGATCTATAAGTCATACAGCATGATAAAGTGGCCCAGGTGATGCTCTTGCCCAGGGGTCCTCAAACTTTTTAAACGGGGCCAGTTCACTGTCCCTCAGACCGTTGGAGGGCCGGACTATAGTTTAAAAAAACACTATGAACAAATTCCTATGCACACAGCGTCAGCAAAAACACCCGGCGGGCCGGATAAATGTTTTCGGCGGGCCGCATGTGGCCCGCGGGCCGTAGTTTGAGGACCCCTGCTCTTGCCTTTGCTGGCCTTTGCTCTCTTTTTGCTAATTTTGAGAGGGGGACGGTTGTGGTAAATAAAATTTGTCAGATGGTGGAAGATCGTCTCGCCTGCTAATAGTAGAGTGTTTTATTGTGTGAGGTGCGCTTACGCGCTATCAGGTGCGGAGATGGGACGCGAGATCATCCCATGACGGTGACACGGTAACCCGTGAGACAGAAATTCAGTCTCTGTGACCCAGAGGAGTCTAAGGCGGGCCGGGCCGCGAGAGCCTGGGGGTTCTGCTCTAAGCTTCGCCGGTCCGTGTTCCGCGTGTGCAGCGTTCCTGTTCTCCTCTCGGCGTTAGGTTGGTCTGTCGTTACTGTGCGGAGGTGGCAGATCTTCCTGTCTGTGAGGGTGGAAGAGGTTCCGCTGCCTGCCCTCCGACAGCCCGCGTAGGTGTTATTCTGTTTTCTGGTTGGTGAGCTCTGAGAGGCACAGGTGTGTGTGCCGTGCGCACGTGTGCGGTGTGGTCACTGCCAGGCGCACCAGCAGGGCGGCGAGAGTGTGGATTCTGTTCCTCTTCTGCCCGAGCCCCCCACTGTCAGCTCTGCCCTCACGGTTACAGTGGGAGCTGACTCACCGCCACAGACGCTGTGTTCTTATAAAACACTATGTAAAGGGTGTCCCAGAATTCACGCAAGAAATAATTTTGATAGAAAACACAGGTTTATAATTAAAAATTGTAAATTTTTTATTGATTCATAAAGTATACAGTATAGGGTTATGTATGAAATAGCATATCTGGTAAATGGCCTCCACGGCTTTGCTGGCACATACGCATGATCTGGGCGGCCAATTCTGATCACCAAAACGGGAAATTACACGACCAGGAAATGACTCATGCAGTAATTGAATTGTTTCTCGGGCTGTATGCCATGTGGCACCGTCTTGTTAAAAACCACGTGTCGGCCTTGCTCATATGGTTGCCTTTAGGCACCCAAACTGGGGTAATCCTGTCGCGAAGGCGAGCAGCATTAACTGATAATGCATGAGCAGAGCGCATTTTTCACAAGACGGGCCCGATGAATGCCTGCAGCCCCAAATCCCGCACACAAGGGGCACCGTTGGTGGAGGCATGTGGTTGTGAAGACCCCCTCGGGGATGTCGTGCTTAACCCCAAAT
>NW_005877387.1:0-8719 GCF_000147115.1 Myotis lucifugus
ATAGGACATGGAGCTACAAAAAAAAAAAAAGTAAAGGAAAACAGCTCATGCCAAGTCTCTGTGTGGAAATAACACTGATAGAAGTTTCTTAAATCTGCAGCATTGAAGTGTCTGGATGATGTCAGGTTTCATCTATGTTTATCTGGCCTGTCCAATTTAAAAATTCCCACATCCCCTAAAAGCTACCAATGTCTACTATCTGGTCTGGTGACATATTTCATCAGTACCAAGGAAAATTGAATTTTATAATGACAGGACAGAAGAGATTTCACACAATTTTTTAAAACTTTCAGCTTCTGAAGGCTTTCTGGCTCTTCCATTTAGCTAAGTCCCTGTTTTACCCATGGCATTATCAGAAATCTTCATCATCAGCACCTTCTGGAAGTATTGTCTTAAATAATCACAACCAAAATGTTGGTTAGGAACAAAAAGGTGTTTCTTTGAGTGTGTTGGGTTTGTTTTTTTTTTAATCATTTTTTTCTTGTTCTTTAATGGTACATACTGTCACTGCATATAAGTCACTGTTGTGTAGAATTTGAAAAATTCTAAGTTGTGTAATAATTCCTCCCTGCTTTTGGTCCCCCGCCCCCCATGTCATTAGTAGCTTTCTCTTGATCACAGTAAACTCAATTCATCTATCTTTTACAACAAAACACAATCTCAAATTTTCCCACCCTCTATGATTCTAAATGTCAACATAGTTTGGTGCAGTGTATAATGTGCGCTATTTATTTAATAGAAAATAGCTGATGTGGAACCCGTGCTACTTCTTAATAAGTAATTAATAAGGCAGACTGCATTGAAGTAGATGGCTCAATATGAAGTTCATTACCATGCAGTGTCACAGAATGCTACCCTTCAAGGTAATAAAATGGAAGATGAAAATATTGGGAATATCCTAGAAACTCATGATAGCAAACGATGAAATAATTCACATTATACTGACAGGGGAAAGGTACACATTATTTATGAAGTCAATAGGCAATATGAACAGACTTCATTATAAACAGGTGGATTGAAAGTCTAAAATGCGTATTCAGATGCCGTATTATATAAAGCTACATGGGTTGTACATCACCACTTAATTGCATGCAGTGTTATGCAATTAAGCAAGATCTTTAAGTGAAAAGGGACCTCTCTATCTACTGGTAAAATAGCACTGTCCCCATTAAGAAAAAAAGAATTAAGGTTCATTAAAAGATAAATATACAAATGAGTTAATTTTGGATGGTTGATTAGAAATATAAAATTATCTTGTATTTGTTTTTTTTTAAATGTTGTGGAATCCACAGAAAGAAAATTGTCTTTCATTTAAGAGTAAGACCTTGGTTCAGATAAGCTCAGAAGCAGAGTAAATGAGCAGAAACTAGTGTCTGTTTGGGCTCATAAATCCAGGGGACCTGAATTCAGAAAATTCCCAATGGCTTTGAAAGACTAGACCTTATTCCCAAGGAGGTCTGAGTGAGTAGTTCAGTTACAGATAGATATGTCCACTGGCAAAAAAAAATTTCTATTTAAACTATTGCTTATCTTGTTGAGTTTTGTAAAATGTGAGCATTTTCTGTTATAAAAAAATTCAGAGTCAATGAGAATAAAGTTTCTTTTAGCGTTATAAAAAAAGGCAAGCTCTTTTCAGATTAACTTCCAAAGGGTATTTAAAATCCATATTAATGAAAATATGGAAAGAATATTATTCCATGAACCTTTCAACTCCATTTAAAAAGATCTATGATACCGTGGCATCTAATTATCACTCCTACAGTTCTTTGTGTTTTTTTTCCCTCTAGGAGTTCAAAGCAATTTACATAGTTAACTCACTTTGACAGAGAAAATCATTTGACAGAATAAAAGAAACTGAGGCACAAAGAAAGTTAAGAAGAAGTTTGGTCACTATTATACAATCAGTGAGGAAGCAATGAAATGTATCACTTAGTGTAGGATTAAAGTGATGAAGTTCAATCATATTCTTCCACTTAAATTCGGTGTGATCTTGGAAAATTACTTAATGTCTCTGAGCCTCCCTAATTCTATGTAGAGCTGAATAATCTTCCCAGTTCAGGGTCACTGTAAGATATGGGGGCACTGCAATAATATATATTAGAATGTTTGCTGAGTTATAAAATGCTGCATTTACAAAATATTGCATTCTTATCTCTTCTACTGCAGTCTCTCAAGGAAGGTCACTTATTCACCTGGTGCCTGAATCAAGAACTTTGAATGCCTCAATCTTATTTTCAGTACAACTTGATGTACATATATTAAGACTATTTCCCCCTTAGACTTCTTAATGCAGAATGCAGCTGGTATCCCAGCTGTACGTATAGTGTGTTGAATCTTGAGGATGAAGGTTGATTGGGTTCATATATGTCCTGGAGCAGAGAAGAGCATATGACAGCCCGTGGACTAAGTATAGACAATCACTGAGGAGGACCAAGAATCAGGATTAGAAGAAAATCAGTCGCCAGATATCAGAGGCAAGTATGAAGGGATAGTTGAGGGAAAGGGCAAGGGGTCAGGGAATGAGGGTATCAGTAACAGGCCATAGAGGAGTGCAAATAAGCTGCAGCAACGCGGTTCCAGATGTGGACCCTGCACAACTCAGCGACCAGGGGATTTATGAATGTTGGCTGCATGACACAGGGATAGTTCAGCCCAATTCAAGGTATCAGTTAAGCTAGACAATAACTAGACATATTAAGACAAAAGAAGGATGTCAAACTCAGCTTTTTTTTCAAAGAAGAATGGTATGGAGTCTTTCACTATTCATAATTTGATGAAGGCTTTACATTATCAATGTCTAGGCTGGGAGGGTGGAAAGGAATAGCATTAATTAAAATTAAGTAAAGATATGGTAAACTTTATGATCTATTTTTTCTGAGGTGAAAAAGCACTTTGCAAATATTGTATATTGGTATATAGAATTATACAAAGGTCTCTGTATAATAGTGCCTATTAAATATAGACCTAAGCAAGTATTTTTAAAATTTATTTAAAACCTGGGGAGCCTGCTTTATTCATTAGATAATTCATTCAAGGTGTGTACTGAGGGGCTACTATGTGCCAGGTATGCTCAAGAAAGATAAGCCTCAGTTTACAGCCTTTTAGAGAGACGACTTGGAATGAGTTATTTCAAATGTGTTGAGTTCTATGTACAGCTTGTTCTGGGAATATATAAAATAATGCAAGATATCAGAGAAGAACATATATCTGAGGAAGTTGAAGCTTGGCAAGATTTATAAGAGTACAGTGTAGTTAAAAATAGGAATACACATCTTAGCCATATAGCTTTAAAACCCTTATTGCTATGGAAACATTTATCATCTTTCTATTACTCAGTAAAAATAAAAGAAGCACGTAGAAATAATCAAATAGGAGAAAGTTAATAGTTTGATGGCTACTTTGCTTCACTTCGAATGCAGAAAGTCCTCTAAAAATTAAGTTTCTGTATATGAATTACTTCAAATTCAAATAAATTTATGAACTAAACCAAACCAATATCTGAAAAGAAAAATTATTCACAGTAATTATATTTGAGTGACAATAATAGTGCTATTCTGAGGCTCATATGCATAATATGGGATAAAGTAAATGAGTAATTAGGAGATATTCTAATTCTATCATGCCTGGGAGCAGTTAACCAGGATTCACAATATGGGAGAAAAGAGAGAGATGTTGTTCAGAAAAGGTTACATAAAAAGCATCAAACAGCATCCCCCCTTATCAGTGGTTGCAGTTTCAGTTACCTGTTGTCAACCACAATGCAAAAATATGAAATGAAAAAGTTCAGACATAAACGAGTCACAGTTTTTAAATTGTTGACTGTTCAAAGTAGCATGATAACAATACATCTTATACCATCCCCTCCTTCCCACCTGGGATGCAAATATTCCCTTCATCCAGTCTATCCACGATATACGCGCTACCTGCTCATCAGTCTCTTAGTAGCCATCTTGGTTATCACATCAATTGTCAGAGAGAGAGAGAGAGTTGAACAGAAAGAGAGAGAATATATTCACATAACTTTTATTGCAGTAACATTGTTATAATTATTCTGTTATTATTATTGTTATTAATCACTCACTGTGCCAAATGTGTAAGTTAAACTTTATCATAAGTACGTCTGATACCTATGGATTGGGGACTAGTACTATCCAAAGTCTCAGGCACCCATGAATGGTCTTGGAATGTATCTCACTTAGATTGGGGTGACTGCCAGAATCCTGGATTTGAATTGTATCAGTAGGATTTACTCTTGAGATAGTTTATTTGTATCAGTCCTATAGCAATGAGCACCTGTGTCCTTGACACAGGCACACCTTGAAGACATTGTGGGTTCAGCTTAGACCACCGCAAAAAAAACAAATAACACAGTAAAATGAGTCACAAACTTTTGGTTCTCCGGTGTATATAAAAGTTATGTTTAAACTATACCTTAGTCTATTAAGTGTTCAATAGCGTTCATTATGTCTTAGAAATTATACAGATCTTAATTAAAATACCTTATTGCTTAAAAATGCTATCTGAGCCTTTAGTGAGTCCTAATCTTATCGCTGGTGGTTGCCACAAACCTACAATTTGTAAAAAATGTATTATCTGTAAAGTGCAATTAAGTAAAGTGTCATAAAATGAGGGACTTCCATTAGCCAAAATTGGGTACCTTGAGCTTCAGAAAAATTGCAATTGGTTGAATTTTATCAATATGCTTGAATTAAAGAATTTCCTTGTAATTATAAAACTGTTCATCTTCAAAAAATACAAGAAAACCAATTTGTTAAGGAAACAGGTAAATAAAAGAAAAGAATCAAGCATTTATCCTGCTTTTTCTATATGAATCCTACCACTAGGTAACCTAATAGTAGATAAGGAGAAAGTTTCTCTCTATTAAAGCATTTCGACTAACCAATAAATCATAAATCACAGGTTTAAAATATTATCATTTTGTAAACCCAATGCATTAATGGATGTAGACATTGCTCATCAATAACAAACTACTAACATTACAAAAAGAAAGACTACCAAACATTGTCTACCATCTGAGGAGAGAATGGAATGTACCGCTGTCATCAGAGAGATCAAACCTGAGTCTGATCAAGCCTCTGAATCCAGTTGCCAATTTGTGGGAAATACAGGAAATCCAGCAATCCGCTGAACTGCACGGTAAGTGTGCAATCAGAAAATCCCAGACCTTGGGAAACGCTATAGCTTAAATGGCATTCATTTTTCAACAGATGAATTATAAGGAAAGGAAAGGGATGAAGGAAGAATGTTAAAAAGACATCACTTTTTCTAATGTGCAAAACCAAACTATGGGAACAAGCACATGTGATAAAACTAAATGAACTCAAGGAATGAATTGATGATAGTTACCGAGCTGGGGATGAAGCACGGCTCTGGAATCACTGACAAAGTTCTAGTGTTTGTCCTGCCTGGTATTTATAAGGGTGTTCACTGTATACTAATTCATTAATTTATAAAGGATTTTGTTGTCTTTTGTGTCTGTATTTCATTCTATAGGCTTAAAAAATCAAACTGACATGGCCTATTACCAAAATATGCTATTACACTTGGCTACACCATTCATTAGTAGATGGTTTGTTATTTGTAATTACTGTCATGTTCAGGAGTTTAATGAATATTTTTAATCTCAAGTATGCGGTAATTTAAAAATGGGCTATGCTAAGGTTGCTAGCAATAGCCAGATGATAGACTTTAAAAGTAGAGATAGGAAAAAAATGGCGGAGGCTTAGACTGACGTGTTGGTGCTTTGTCCCGGACCAGATGGGGGCGAGCAGCTGAAACGGGTAACAATCAGCCCGATCAAGCTGGGGAGGTTCAGCTGAGAGACAGTCTGCAGCCAGGAAAGACAGAAAACTCCTAAAAAATGCGGATGGTTGGAGATTGAGGCTGAAACCTCCCTCTGGGCGCCAGCGCAGCGGCGGGACCGCGCCATCTCAGGCAGCGTTCACCGGAATCCAGAGATCGGCTACTAGCCCGACGGCTACTGACCCGGAGGCAGCGATTCGCAAACAGCGCGACTGCAAGAGCCAAGGGGAGACCTGCACCCCTCCACGGAAAGGTTGGACTTGCCTCGAAGGTACGGTTCGCAGTTCAGGTTGGAGCGAGGAACGCGCGCGCGGGCGCAGGGGAAAATCTGCGTCCGCCAAAATCCGCGCTCTCCAAAATCCGTGCCTCTTGCCGGGGGCTTGGGCGCGCGCAGACACTCCACGCGGTTCTGGAGGGTGGAACCCTGCGAGTTCCAGCAGCTTCCCAGGCTCTTGTTCGCACACTTCCTCTTACTTCTGTGGGTTTGACTGTTGAGCCCAGGGCATGTGAGTGCCCAGTTGGGGTAACTAGCAGAGCTTGTAGGGGAAGATTGTTTTTGGGGAGCCTGGGAAACAGAACTGGGAGTGGTGCTGGGGGAACCACCTCTGGGCGGAGCTGGTTCAGGTACAATAGGCAGCTCCTGGTCGGAAAGAACTTATAGCCTCTGAGGTCAACCCAGACACACTGCCACCCAGAGGCAGAGCCACGAACTGACTCCTCTGTAAATACAGATAAGGCAATAAGGACTGTGCCTTACGACAAGGAGGAACAGTGTATCAGAGGGAAAGTCAACATTCTCCTGAGTTCCCGGCGTGCCAATAAGAAGAGTAGAAGATCTGAAGCACCTGCATTACTGCACATTTTTATTTTTATTTTTTTTAAATTACTTTTTCTCCTTTTAACTAAGAAAACATTTTTTTTTCATTTTTCTTTTTTCTCCATCACCCGATTTTGCCCTTTCAGCTACTACATTTTTATTTTTAACTAGTATTATTACCGCTACCATTTTACCATTTTTTAAAGTGTCATTTTATCTTGTCTTTATTTTATTTTGGGACTAATGTTCTCCATTCTATTTTCATCGTTCCTTTAGCAACATTTTTCTCTACCTCAATTTGCCTCTGTGCTAAACAATCTTCCCCACTTTCTCCCTTTTGCTGTCCTGTTTCTCTTACCATACTCCAGCTTTAGATCTTCCCTATTCTTTTTATCCTCTGTCAAAATTTAACCCTGCTTAAATATCCTATGTCCAATCCCCTGTTCTAAATCCTTATACACCTTTCCCTCATCTTCCTTCACTATCCATTTTTTTTCTCTCTCTTCTTCTTCTTTTCTCTCTCTATTGTTTTATCGTTGTTTGCCTGATTGACGAGTATATATTCTTTTGTTTTGTTTTGTTTTGTTTTGTTTTTTTTTTGAGTGTTTGTGAGGTTAGACTGCTTATTCTTTTTATTTTCCTGCCCCTCCCTCTACCCCCCCCCCCTCGGTTATTTCTGCGCTTCTCTGTCCCCTTGCGTCGCTTGATATTATTGGTTGTTTGTAGTTTGTATTCATCTCCAGGAATCTGTTGCTGCAATTTGGTGGTATTAGTGGCGGACCTATAGGAGTTTTCTCCTCACATAAATAGTCTCTCCCCCTTTTACACTTCACTTTCTTTTCTCTCTTACTTTTTTTCTTCTTTCTTTTTTTTTTTTTTCTCCTCCTCTTTTTCCCCTCCCTTTTCCAATCTCATCTTTGCACTCCTTTTTTTCTTTCTTTCTTTTTTCTCTTCTACCTTTTTCTCTTCTTTCCCCCTTATCTCCCAACTCTCTTAGCTCGGGTGGCCACCTTTATTTGGGGTTAGTAATATCGTAAATACAATAGTGTTCAGTGCCTGGTACGTTGTGCCTTGTTGTGTTGTATTTTGTGCCTCTAAATCAACGCAACAGATTCAAGCAACAGCGGCCTCCTGATCACCACACGCTCTGCCTGGGGAACAGTTGCTGCGTCTGAAGCCTCCCTCCACCAGCCAGAAGAGCCACCACAACTGTGAACAGCACCCATCAGAGGCCCTGCTATCAACAGAAGAGCCGCTGCTACCACAACCGCCCAAGGAGCAACCACAGACCGAGGAGCCACTGCCACCCAGGGAGCAGCCACTGCCACCCAGGGTCCAGCCACTGAACGTTTCAACAACTAGTCATGTCAGTGAGATCAAACATGGGTAGACAAAGAAACCCCCAAAGGAAAGAAAAGGAGGACTCGCCAGAAAAGCAGCTAAGTGAGACAGAGATATGCAACATGACAGAAAAAGAATTCAGAATAAGGTTCCTAGAGTACATGCACCGGATGTTCAAGAAGCAAGAAGAAACAGATGAAAAACTCAACTTCGTATGCAAGAAGCTAGAAGAAACAGGTGAAAAAATCAACAACTTAAGTAAGTCCCAAGAAGAAATGAAGAGCGACATAGCTGCAATAAAAAACACCATTGAAAGTATCAACAGTAGACTGGGAGAAGCGGAGGACCGAATCAGTGAATTAGAAGACAAGGAAGCAAAACACACTCAAACTGTACTGCAAATGGAGAAAAAAATTAAAAGGCAGGAGGAGAGCCTAAGGGAACTTTGGGACAACATGAAACGAAGCAACATACGAATAATAGGGGTGCCAGAACAACAGAAAGATGAACATGGATTAGAAAACCTACTCGAAGAAATAATATCAGAAAACTTCCCTGAGGTGGGGAAGAAAAAAGTCACACAAGCCCAGAGAGTCCCAAACAAGGTGAACCCGAAAAGACCCACACCAAGACACATCATAATTACCATGGCAAATGTTCAGGATAAAGAGAGAATCTTACAGGCTGCAAGAGAGAGGCGGAAAGTAACATACAAGGGATCTCCCATTAGATTATCAA
>NW_005877388.1:0-8716 GCF_000147115.1 Myotis lucifugus
AAAAGTTCTCCTTTCTACCAATAAAGACCATTCAACTTTTCTACTTAAAGTGGAAAATTAACTCTACCTGCTTGTTTGTTTTACTTTTCCGTAATGTGCAACTTAAATTTTAAAATCACCTGCGTGGCTCACATTATATGTTTTTGCACAGCACTGCCCCTGGGGCAACCAATTTCAACTGCTGTGTCTTCTCTCCCGCATGACCACACTAAAAGCCCTGCAGCCCTCAGGCGAACAGTGTGTCTCTTCTGTGTGTAACTCCCTATTTGCAATTCTGCTTCCTTCTCCTTTTCCAATAAGTAGTTCAGGGGCCATCTCATCCCCAGAGCCCTTCCCACCTGCCTTCCTTCCCTCCCTGGTGAAACTCTTCCTCCTCTGGGACCTGCTGTACGATTTACTGATTTCTATCGCAGACCCATAAAACTTGACTACAGATAAGCCCTTAAATTATACTATTTTCAAAGCAGGAACGTTTTAAAACTGCAATCAGGTAAAAAAAAAAAAAAAAAAAAAAAAAGAAAAAGCAGTGTTGTTGTTTGTGTGTGTTTTTTTAATGGGTTTTTACATATAAGACAGAAAACAACCAACTAGTGTATTCACAGAAGGTCTTGCTCAATAATAGGCTTATCCAGGAAAGCGTAATAGAGAGCTAAGGTTTAGATAGTACTCTAGCCTCTGCCCACTTTTCTGAAGGTGGGAATCCCATAAAAACCTGACTCCACATCTATGTGTTGCCTGCCTTAGGGTTCTGCAATGCCAAAGAATATTCCTAACAGTCTGACACTTACATCTCACCTAAAACCCACTCACAGTAAATAAGTATTCATATTTTTTTCAGACAGAAAAAGATAAAGCACAATACACTACTGTTTATAAATATTACCTTCCAGATATCAGTTTCTGCCTAAAATTCCTTGCATCAAAAGTAAAAATCTGAGTATAAGAATAAATAACTGTCCATTTTACTTTGAAGTGAGTAGTAAAACTGTCCCTGTAGTTCTGTTTGAAAAATTTTATTAAAATGTATACCTGCTAATAACCAGTTGACCATCAGGAGGAAATAACCTGGTAAATTATATGTTTTTTAAGAAATTCAGAAGCATTTCATTTTTAATGTTTAAGAAAAATGGATTTAGGCAGTACAGTATAGTGGTTAAGAGTGTGAGCTTTGAAGCCAGACTACGTGAGTTCAATTTAGCTGTGAGATTTCGGGCAAAATCACTTAACTCCTCAGGGTTATTTTTATTTTTTGAGGATTAAATAAGTTTATGAGGATGAATTAAAGGGTTTTAAAGGGTGCTTGGCAGAAAGTAAATGGCAAAAATAAGTTACTTATGCTTCTGAGCCAAAAAAAAAAAATCATAAACCAAGTCAAAATACAAACCGAGTAAATATTTCCAAATCTGCACAAAGGGCTATTTATTCCCTAATATATAGTAAGTGCCTAAAAAATAAACAAGAACAAAGTCCAACAAGTCATAAAAAAATAATACGAAGAAACGTTTTACAAAAAAAATCAAACATAAGTGGTTTTTAAATATATGAAAAGATGCTGAACCTCTCTCATAATAAGAAAATGTAAATTAAAACACCAACAAAATAACATTTTCTTTATCAGCTTTGCAAGAGTTGGAGAGCTTGCTAAGATATTCAGTGGTAGCACAGAGGAAAGGACACAGCTCCCACAGTGTGGGTGGGCGTGGAAATCGGTACAAGCTCAGTAGGGACAAGTACGCTCCTGCGGTTCTGTGCACACATCTATATAAATAGAAAATGACTGGGGAACCAAGTATTATATCAGATCCATGCCCTGCATTTAAAATAATAATGTAGGTTTACATGTATTCTTGTGGAATGACTAACAAAATACATTAAATGAAAGCAACATATATAACAGTGTATTTCAAGATGCATAGCTGCTCTAATATATATGCTAGGTACACTATTTGGTATCATGTGCATCTATGTATCACACACACACACACACACACACACACACACACTAAATCTCCGGAAGGATGAACCTGGTTGCAGAACTGTCCCTGAAGAGGACAACTGAATGGTTGGGAGCCAGGAGCAGGAGGAAGCTTAGTTTTGTCGCTGCTGAGTTTTATATGTGTGCCAAAAAACCTATTCACTTAGTAAATGAAATAACTTACTTTTTATTTATTTTTTTGTATGCTATCTTCTTTTAATTGGATTTATTGGGATAGCATCCTGTCTAATAAAGTGGGAATATGCTAATTGACCCTCACACTGTCACAAAGATGGCGGTGCCCACAGCCAATAAGGAGGGAATATGCTAACTGACTGCCCTGCCCTCAAAGAGGGTGGCGCCCACAGCCACAAGATGGTGGCGCCCGGTCCCCTCAGTGCCACCAGGGAGGCAAGCGTGCAGAAAGACCGGGGACACCCCCAGGTAGGCCCAGCCGCTCCACGCGCCTGCCTCCGGAGTCCCCCAGTCCCCTCAGCCCACCAGCCACCCAGGGCCAGCCCGAGGCACAGGCAGTGGCAGCAGCAGAGGTGTGATGGGGCGTCGCCTTTCCCTGATCGCCGGGTCACCTCCCGTCCCTGAGGGCTCCCAGACTATGAGAGGGGGCAGGCCGGGCTGAGGAACCCCCCTCCAGTGCATGAATTTTCATGCACCAGGCCTCTAGTTGGTTAATAAAATTACATAGGTTTCAGGTATACAATGCTGAATGTACATGGATATGCCCTTTGAGCTAAAATATAGTTTCTTCTGACTATTGTATTGTGTGGTCACCACCCCAAGTCAAGGCTCCTTCCATCACCATGTACACCCCCTTCCACTCTCCTACCTCCCCCCACGCCCTCTTCCCTGCAGCAATCACCATACTATTGTCTGTGTCCATGAGTCTTTTTTTTTCCTTTGCTAAGCCCTTCACCCTTCTCACCCAGCCTGGAACCCCTCCCCTCTGACAGCTGTTCTCTGTATCCGTGAGTCTGTCTCCAAAATTATTTACCTTTTAAAACCAAAATTCTAAGCCCTTTTTAGTCTGTTGCACCAAGCCCTTAAAGCATCTACCCATGCTGAAGAACCACAAGTAGGTGAGTCATTATTAAAATAATGTCCTTCAATGTTTCCAGCAGTCATCTCCTTAAAGTGGCTCTCTAGGAAAGACTTCCCCTAAAGTAAGATTTGAATGTAAACCAAGAAACAGTACTGACAACCACTTCATGGACCATCATTACTGATAATCGGAAAAACGATGGCTTTTAAGTAACTAGTAATCTCACTTTTTAAGAAAAATTAGCATGGTTTTAGGAGACAGAATCTTTACATAGTAGAGTTTTACAAAATTGACACATGATGAATTGGCATCTAAAAATACATTATTTCATCTTTCTGGTCATATCTGCTTAATCACCAAACAGATTACCCAACCCTATGACAAAGTAAAATGTTTTGTCAATTGATGTAATTTATTGCAATTCTGAAAAATTTTTAACCCTACTAGAAAGTCATTCCATTTTTTAAAGGCATTTCTTTAAGAAAATAATTTCAGATAGTGTTGGCATGTACTGGGAATAACTTTATAGCTGAAGAGCTTGTGTGTGAACTGTTGCCCCTCCCCCCCAAAAAAAATAGTGTTAACAAATCATGTCTTGCTTTTTAAATATTGCTGTAAAGATAAGCCTGGGTGTCCTATACAAAATTAAAACACCTTATAGAAAAATCTATGTCTTCTAACACTGGCCAAGAAACTTCAAAAGTAAATATATGTCAAATGGATAACAAGCTGAGGAGAAACGACTATTCCTTATCTTTAAAGAATATTTCCAAAGAAAAACAAATACAGGGCACTACATTCAGACGCCCCTGAGATGTTAATGACAGCCTTCCTTAGAACTGTCCAATCAGTGGGGGGGAAATTAGTCCCCTTTATTATTAAAATATCTCAAGTAGCCACAGCCACTTCCCTTTCAGAGAAAGATCTGCGGGAGCAGCTAACTGCTGTGTGTCGGTGATGCTGAACCTTCTGTACTGGATAATCAATGATCCAGAAAATATAAAACACTCCCTTTCTGGTGAACCATTTTATTGGTTCTGGTTCATAATGTTCTAAACTGGAGAATTTCATTTCCTACACTAAACCTTAATCTCCTAGAGAAACAGGAATTTGAGGTCTTTGAACAGGTTTAATTCTGACCAGTTTTTCACTGCTTATTATAGCAGACTTCAGCAATTCATTCAAAAGAGAAATCTTTCAAAAGGGAAAAAAAGAATTTCAAAGGGGGAAAAAAATAAAGCCTCCCCTCAGGTTTTCAAACCAAAGAGGAAGGAGCAGGGGTTCGTTTTCAAGTGTACAAAGCTTCAAGAAGGAGAGAAAAGGAAGGGAGAAACATACTAAAAGTAGGGAAGACAGTGGGACAAATTTAAGGGGGACAAGGAGGAGAGGAGAAAATAAGGGAGATGACTAAGGGAAGTGCTCTGTGCCCACTATACTTGTAAGGCCTTTGGCATCCAACTAATCCTGATTCTCAATGACTTCCCGCAGTCAATTGCCTCAGGGTGATCCCTGCAGGCACACCCCCAGGGACACAGCTGAGCCTCCTGCAGCCCCACAGCAGCCTGGGAAAGCTGTTCAAGTTGCGATATTTAAATCCCCACATGTAATGGGGAACGACTGGCAATGTTCAAATCATGATTAGCATATTTCAAGCACAATAATATTTTGTTCTATTTTGCACAATTTGCAAATATCGAAAGAAATGATTTCATTTAAACCAAACATTACACTCTGTGTGGGTACTTCTCAAACACACCTGCATACAGGGAAGCATTTACCTTCTCAAGTTTCAAGAACAAAAATGTCTAATCTCATGTATCAGGAATTATCTGGTGACTGTGTTTATAATACCCAAATGTGCATAATACCCAAGTGTACACAGGGCAATTCATTTACTCATAATTTACTGACTTCCTCACTTGCACACTCACCAAATATTTATTCTGTGCTCACTGTGTGCTCAGAACAGTTGTGGGTCCGTAATACCCTGTAGTGTGGAGAGACGACAAACAAGCCAACTGTATCATTATACAGTGAAATTTCTAGATGGAACACAGCCAGTAACAGGGGCAGCATCTAGTTTGTGAGTGTGGAGCGCTAGTGGGACTATTATCTATCTTTGGGCTAAGCATGGATGTAACCTTTGAGCTAAAACCATGAGAAAACTATCAGCTGGCCAAGGGAGGATGAGGAAGAGAGCATTTCAGGGGCGAGAATAACAAACAGGTACAAAATCCCCCAAAGAATGAAAAGAAAGAGAAATGTGGAGAACAGTTAGTGCCCAGATAATGGGGCTGTTTCATGGGCCTTGTTAAGGGTATTTTCTTTACCCTGAGAATAATGAAAGGTTATTGAAGGTCAAATAAAGCATGATGATCTCTAATATTTATTGATCACTGAGTATGTGCCAGGGACTATTCTAAGTTCTTCATACTAATTAACCATTTGAATCTTCATAACAACTCTATGAAGCAGGTCGTACTTCTACCGACATGTTAAAGGTGAGGAAACTCTGTAAAGGACAGAAAGCCATGTGGCATGCTCGATGTGCGAGCAGAGTGGGGATCTGACCTATGCAGTGTGACTTGTATACTCCCCTTTCTACAAGAGACCGACTGGATTATGCCGGTAAGCCAGCTGCTCCATGGAGCAAATACACCTTCTCCATCAAGGCTTAGGGATTCTAGTTAACTGGAGGAATAATAGTGTCTGAAATAGGTAAGTATTTACCTCCAGCAGTAAATCAAAATAATAATAATAATACTTATATACATACTTATATAATTAACATCCACCTCTACTATTTCAGACACTATGGCAGTATCTAGACTCTATTAGAGGTAAATTTCCCAAAAGGAAACCCCAGTAAAATAACAGTACCTAAAAGAGTTTTTTAAAAGGGAGGGAGGAAGAATCTAAAATTATAATCTACAAAGAATCAAGTCCTATATATGATGTTGATAATTAGCAGGTAATTAATAAAGACGAGTAACTCAAAAATATTTTAAATATTGGAACTTCAACATTAAGACTAGATTTATTCACACAGTATGTACAACTTATGTGTCTAAAGAGACAGCTATATCCACAAATGATGAAATACACTGAAGCACATAAATGTAAAATATACACAGAATTCTCTAATCACACATCATATTTACACATCAACATCTCTGAGAAAGGTGTTAAGTCATAAATATTTCTAATATTTTCCCTAAATTTGGAGTTTTCCCTTTGGAAGATATCTGAATAAATAACTTGTTATTTGTTTCCAGGGGTATTCACAACAACTAAAATATATGCAAGAGTTATTTATGTAATATAAATATTCTTTTTATAATAGATAACTCTATCATCATATACTTATTTTATTAAATTTCAATTCCAAAAATTTTTAATTCAGATTCTTATGGTCTTTGTTTTTTCTACAAGCCAACTTACAAAAGACAGACGCCCTGAATTTATCCTACATAAGGACGTGCCCACTGTTCACAGACATGCTCCCAAATTAAGTACTGCTTTTCCCTCCCAAGTTTAGAAACACTTTAGAAGATTCCTATATTATTTTTCAAGTTAAACACTGTGCAATACAAATAACTTCATACATTACATCATCATATTTTATTCTGCATTTCTGTCGAGGAACTTTCCACAATGCCCAGGTCTAGGCTGTGTGCCCCTCCTTCTTACCTAGCATCTTGGACTTCTTACCAGAGCACGTCTCTCCTTAGACAACACTGTGTCCTTGCCTCTACCGTCCCACACACAAGCTGTGTGATGGTCAGCACCCTATTTACCAACATATTGCAGCACTTAGCACAGTGCCTACCAAGCCCCGACTAAGCCAGTAAGTAATTGTTAAAAGAATTTCCTAAGACCAACATTGTAAGGAAATTATGACCTGCTGGAATAAACTGAGGGAGTCAAGAAGCTTTAAGAAAAGGATAAAGGCAAAGCTCCTCATGAAAATTAAAATCCTGAGAAATTCTTTCTAATCCACGGTGTGCAACTATGCACTTCTTCAATTTATGGAAGTATAAATCTAAAGTAGTCAGGGTGTGGTGCATAAGGTCAGATGCACAATCTGAAGCTAATCCAACTTCACTTTTACTAAATCCTGAATCATAAACTTTCAACACCTTTTTTTATTCCACCACACCTATTCTACTTGGCAAGAATACATTTACTTTTTTTTCTTTGATGATTTCTCACACACACACACACACACACACACACACACACCCCTGCATGAAAAGTTGAGATCTAAACATTACTACTCAGAACAGAATGCTGGCTTTATTTTAAAAGCATATATAGTTTAAGTTCATTAGATCTTTATTTTCCAAAGTATGTTCCAGGAACCCAGTGCAGTGATTCTCGCATGCATCAGAGTCACCTGGAGGGCTTGTTAAAACACAGACTGCTGGGCCCCACCTTCAGAGATTCTGAGGCAAAGTGTGGGGGAGGGGCCGAGATGATGGCGGATGCTGCTGGTCTTGGACCACACTCTGAGGACTAACACCTTAGTGTGTTGTTAGTAGGTGTTTCGTGAGATGGAAATATCCATTCTCAAGTACTGTTAGAGAGAATGCAACATATTCTGGATGCCCTCTTAAAATTTCACTGTGCACATTAGCATATTAAAAGCTCTGAAAAGTTCTGCTGTAAATTAACAGTTGTAGATTGTTTACCAAACAAAATTGTTTAACCCTGAAATCCTTTAATCAAAGAACAATTATTAACATCTTACCACACTCTGAGGAATACACTTTGGAAAAACCAACATTTGACTCTTTAGAACTATTTCTTAAAATATGTTTCAGCAGAAAATAATTCCGTCCTTGGAAATAATCCAACTTCTTACCATGTATAAATCCTGTCCAAATAAAATAACAGCATCTCAACTTCAGATCAGGCATGGATCATCCAACCATGAATACCCTTCCTGCAAAGCTAATTTTTGTACTTTGTGGTGTGACTATCAAATTCTCACAATGCTTCAATCATCAATCCATTAATTAAAAGTTATGCATAATTTAACATTGTTTTGAATCTGAAATACTGACAGACACAGATCTGTATTATTTGTTCACATTTACTAATTAAATATTTAAAGCAATGGAATAAAAGGCCTTAAGTATGTTCAGGTCAAAATATTTTCTCACGTATGATCGTATCTACGGTTTATAAAGACCTTGTGTAAAACTGTGTGGCATTCCTCCCTGCGTGTTACCATGAGATAGTTCACCTAGAAAAGGAGCAGCAGGGTGAGTCACCAACTTATGGAACTAAGTTATGACATGTCTTTTGACTCACATTCTAGTCATCTCTCTATTACACTGCACTGCCTCTTTGGTAAGTTTTATACTCATCTTATCCAGCAACTTTTCTTTTTCTCCTTCCTTTTAATCACAAAAACTGTGATTACTAGGTGTACTGGTTAATAATGCGGATTTTTTTCAATAGATGGAGTTACACATATATTGATATATATGCGATTTGATATGTATGCTATTTTGTTGTATTGACAACAAGCTTCAAAACTTCATATGTCAAATTTTCTGAAGATGTTAACATCATAGACATATTTACACTTAAAAATATCGAATTTCATGCCACAAAAAGAGCATTTGCGGGAAGTTCTAATTCATTACTTTATTTTGAAGAAAAGTGCTGCTGAATAG
>NW_005877389.1:0-8716 GCF_000147115.1 Myotis lucifugus
AAAAATAAATGAATCAAATACTAGATTTGAATGGCATAGATCTAGTGATAATTTTCCTGTCTTAATATATGTTAATAAAATGTCAAATTCCAGTGTTGACAATTTGAATAGTAAACTCTTTATCGACATTTATAGCTATAGTTGACTTTAGATTTTCATTTTATTAGTTTTTGAATTTGTTTGATTTTACAAAAGGATGTTCATGTATTTGCTTTGGAATGCGAAGTGGGCGATGGACAACGTATTTACCTTGTAACAAGCTATGTTCAGCTTTGGTTTCATTATAAATCCCGGTAAGTAGTTTGTAAAGGACAGCACATTAAAGCTACATTTCCTTCATCTAGTAATGTTTGTGAAATGAATTCAGACTGAATTGGCTTTGATAATTCTCAATCACATAATTAGTTACTATCCTTTTACTATTAGAATTGAATTCTGGATCTTCCTTGTCACAACATTGAATTATCTCACCAGGTGCTGGGAGAAGAAAGTGTGTGTGTGTGTGTGTGTGTGTGTGTGTGTGTGTAGGTTCTGTACTACATGTGCCCCATGATGACACAATTCCGTCATCATTTTTCCTTGTTCAGATTACTACAAACTTTATATTTGTGTAGGAAACCATCTATACTTCATTTAGCACAAGTTATCCTTTCTTTATCAAGTCAGCATCTATTACTATTTTTAAAAGTTATTTTTTATTGATTTCAGAGGGAGAGAGAGAGAGAGATATAGAAACGTCAATGATAAAATCATCAATCGGCTGTCTCCTGCACTCCCCCCACTGGGGATTGAGCCTGCAACCCAGGCTTTTATATATATAGGTAGTTATATGTAATTAAAACAGCTAATATGGTATCTTGACATATAAGATCAAGTTCTGTGATTTAAAAGGTATAAGATTCAAACCTAACAATCATGAACTATTAAATTTAGAAAACATCTCTTACACTGCTATGAAGTCATTCCTGAAAATGCTGTTTGCAAGCTCTATTTTGATCTGGAATTTAACAAACTTGCCAATCCTGGAGCTGATGGAAAAAAGATGGTTGCATTACTCATTGAGGTAATTTACAGACTCAGGTTTTTTTTCCTTATATCCATCTGTCTCTCTTTATTTTTATTCATTAAGCGACTCTAGCCTATGTAATATATAGGGTGTCTCCCAAAAAATATATGCACACTCTAACAGCTGATAACTAACTTAATTTTCACTCATTTTCAGGTTTAACTGATTTGAAATAATGAGTGAAGCCAGACTAAGCTTTGAACAAAGAAAATTTATTCTATAGGGCCACTAGACATTTTTTTTATGGGGATACATAGAAGATAAAGTTTACGGTACAAAACCTGGCAACAGCCGATGAATTGAAGATGCACAAATACCAAACAAAATTATTTTTGATGTTTATGATTCCATTGCTTCATGTTATCAGCAATGCCTGGACCAGAATAGTCATCAGTTTGAAAACAGGCATTGACAAAAAAATTATTCATTTCTATACATTCTTTTAAAGTTTTTAAATGAACTGTATGTTAATAAACACTGATTTTATAATCATTCCAAGTGTATACTTTATTTTTTTATTGATTTCAGAGGGAAGGATGAGGGAGAGAGAGATAGAAACATCCATGATGAGAGAGAATCATGTATCGGTTGCCTCCTGCAAGTCCCCCACTGGGAATCGAGCCCACAACCCTTGACCGGAATCGAACCTGGGACCTTTCAGTTCGCAGGCCGACGCTCTATCCACTGAGCCAAACCGGCTAGGGCTGTATACTTTTTTTTAGGACACCCTGTGTAGGTTCCATGTTTCTCCTCCTGTTTCTTGCTACTCTTCCATTTATCTCTTAATATTGCTTATATTGCTTCTCTGAGTAAACTTCTAAAAAGGAGGAAGTTCATATATTTTTTAACATTACTATATCTAGTAAAAAAAAAAAGCATTGAGAACGAAGTGGCAGTTGAGGAATTTTCTGGATTTTTAAAAAAATTCTCTGGCTTACATTATAAGTAGCTGGCTCTGGTAAAGATGAGGCAAAGTGAGAATTTACTGAAGAGGGTAGGATCAGAGAGCGAGGGGGGTGTGTATGTGCTATAATAATGCCAAAACAGCATTAATAAATACAATTTGTTGCACGACTCTTAGGTAGCTGGGTGCTTGGCAGTTTACAAACATTTTAACCCTGCGTGTTTTAGTAACTGTGTTTAGCAAATGAGAAGACGGCGGCTTCAGAAGCGACTGGTCCTATGGCTACATGGCTAATGCTTGGAACAGTTCTGCGTGCCAGGCACTGCACTAACTACTTACCCTCGTTTTCTCTTTTCCTCCTTACGACAGTCCGGAAGTTAGGGTCTAGTATATCCCATTTTGCAGTTGAGGAATGTAAGGTTTGCACTTGACCAAAATCACAGAGCTGTTAAGTGGCAAAGCCAGAACTCAAACCTGGATCTTTCCGAGTCCGAGTCTTGTGCTCCTGACCCAAGCTGTTGCCTCACTATAAAGCATCACGGCCTTCAGTCAGCGTCTTCTAGCCTCAGAGTCTGTGTTCTTAGAGGTGGATTTGGGCTCAATGTGCTTGAGGAACTTTCTGGAAACTAAAATGATAACAGGATTAGTGACTTTTTAACTCATAGATGATATTTAAAGAGATGCTTAAAAAGAAATATTTTTATTGTGATTTTAAAGGAGATTAATGTATAAGTTAAATTATTCAACTTCTAGGAGGACTTTAATCCTGAGAGTCTATGAATTTGTAAATATAAACATGTATAATTTAAAAATATATAATTTAATACATAAGTAATTTGGTAATATTGTATAATATATTCTGATAGTGAATCAAAATAAAAAGTGAGTAAAAAAAATAATGAATTATATTTGTACCAAGATATTTTAATTTTGCTCATGAAAAACGTTTAAAACATTTAAAAATATTTATATGTTTCTTGTGTTTTTAGCATGTTTGTAAAGCACTTCAAGAGTTATACAGAGTTAACTGTTCAGCTGAAGATGTTTTAAACTTAGATTCTAGCACTGACGAGAAATTTAGCCGCCATTTAATATTTCAACTCCATGATGTGGCATTTAAAGATAACATTCATGTCGGTAAATATACTGTTTTTTATTTTATATTTATTTGTTTATATATTTGTATTGATTTTAGAGAGGAAGGGAGAGGGAGAGAGATATATGATGATGAGAGAGAATCATTGATCGGCTGCCTCCTGCACACCTCCTACTGGGGATCGAGCCTGCAACTTGAGCATGTGCCCTAACTGGGAATTGAACCATGAGCTCCTGGTTCATAGGTGATGTTCAACCACTGAGCAACACTGGCCAGCCAGTCAAGTATACTATTTTTTTAAGTTATGGAGCAATAGTAAAAGGTCATATTTCCCCTTTTTTCTGAAGTTATGTAAGTATTTATCAGTTTTTATGGGTGTTAACCTATCCTAAAAAAATGAAACATGATTTTTCATGTTTTTAGGCTTTGCCTTTAATTCTAGACCTGTCTTCCTTTTCTTGACACATTTTAGACACATTAGCCTACCCAGGCTATTCTTGGTATTGGTGCCTTTGGGTGTAGATACTGGGATGGCCATTCATGCCCTGGTACTGGTTTCTGCTGCAACAGGAGTCATGCAGAAGTTTTCTGGTTGATACATGAGAGTCCTAATTCAGGTCTGACCCATGAGGCCTCAGATCTGGATTTCTGATCTTCGCTTCCGCCGTAGTTTTTAGTGCCTGAGAACTGGGGCTTGGTTTCCAGGTTACATCTCGAAGTCTGGTTTATTGCTCCAGACCACACCTTAGGGTTCATGAGGAATCTAGATGTATAAACCTGAAAATGTAACCAGCGTACTTGTTTCAGGATTGTAAACCAGAAATAGAGTCCCAGGTATAAAATGAAGTCAGTCCAAAGGGGAACAAGTGGGCAGAATGGGGACACAGAAAACCAAGGTCTAAATAGAAGTCACAGTCCTGAGTGTTTATCGGACAGGGCAGAGCAGGCAGGTGTTCCTGAGTTCAAACAGCAGACCATTCACTGAAGTTCAAGGAACTGGTGACCCATTTCAGATGGACAAGTGCCTGACAATTTTCAGGGTAAAAGACATGAACACAATCACATAAGCACTGGAATGAAGTCAGGACCTAGTGTACTGTGTGCCCAGGGCTCCTTATTCTCCTGTGTTGTTAGCTTAGTTGCACAGTGTTCTCTGCTCTCTCATTCCTCAGGTGGTAGTAACTGTAGAGTCCATCCTGTCCCCTGTTAACCTTGATGGTCATTCACTGTCATGGCTCCAGTTTCCATCTCTGTGTTGATGACTCTCAAAACTTTTTCTTCAGTCAAGATTATTGTTTTGACACCATACTCCTATGGTCAGCTTCAAACTCCACGTGACCGAACACCTCACCTTTCCCCTAAAACTTGCTGTTTCTCCTGTGGTATGTATATCGGCGAGTGGTGTCACCATCCATCCAATTACCCAAGTAGCAGTGGTGTCATCTTTGACCTCTAGATGCGTTCCAGCTAGCATCCTGTTCAGTCCTGTTCAGTCAGCTAGCCACAGTGATCTGTTTATGCCACTGCAGTGCCTCATCCCTTGAAGGATAATACGCTGCCTCCGGAAAAAGCCCCCGTCTTCGTTTGCACAGTGAGACCCCTGTGCTTTAGCCTCCTCTCTGATACCTGGCTCTTCTCGCTCTCCTGGGCTCCCGCTGGGCCATGTTTTCTCCAGTCCCGGGGCCTCCGCAGTCTCTGATGCTGCTGTCTGAGTGGGCCTGCCTCCAGCCTGGTGTGTCAAGACTCAGCGTCGAAATCCTCACCCGAGAAGCCGTTTCTGTGGAGCCCTAAGACTTAGGCTCCTGTTCCTCTGGTCGCAGGACTGCCCAGCGCTTGTTGCGTCAGAGCAATCACCACTTCCTGAGGCAGTTTCCTGGTGGTTTTGTTTTTGTCTATTCCACCTAATGTTACTTGAGGGCAGGGATAGTGTTCACTCTTGTATTTTTAGAGCTTGTTACATAATAATATCTTTATCAATAACAATAATGGGATAGTAGCAGAAGCAACAATAATAAGTACTAACAGGCATTTAGTAAACTTGTTGAATGGATGACAATATGAAGTGGGCTCTGCTGTCAGGCATGGAGAGAGTCCTAAGAAGATATTTCCTTGATGCCTGTTTGCTCTTCATAGTCGGCTCTGACTCTGCCACAGGCTAAATTGAGAGGTGTTGCTAGGGAAGAAGGGAGAACAGAAGTGTGACATGATTAGCAGTCTCTACTGCATGTCTCTTCTGAAAGCAGGTGCATTCAAGCTGGCTTTAAAAATGTCAGCCTGTGGACGAAGGGAAGAAGGGCTTTGCTGTCCGACAGCATAAGCAGCGGGGTAGAGATGGGCATCTGTGCCTGGTTTGTCCAGTGTGGCTGGAGAGGCCTAATCAGACCACAGGGTTCTCTCCTGTGTAGTGACGGACCGCCAGCACCAGGGATGCAGGGATTGTGGATCAGTCCACATCTCGCTTCAGTTCCCTCCTCCAGTGTTATCTCTTGGTGACATCTCTAGTTCCTGTTGTTAGCTTTTCAGAAAGGGGAATTAGGGTAATGTAAGAGATCACAAAATGCTCACAACATGTATACATTGGATCTCTTGCCTGCGTGCCATAGGACCTTGAAATTTCTGTGATTGATACGTTCTTTTGAGTTATTTCCAGCCATAAAATTGTCCCTGTATGAATGATAAGGTGAGGTGATAATATTGGGGAAGGGAAGTCTAAAGCAGAGTAGTTTCCTGGGATCCCGTGTTAGTATTTATATCAGTTACACTGTCACTTCCTGGCCCTGTTAGCTCCCTGCCAAAGGTCAAAGGTCTGCAGGGCCTCCTGAGCGCTGCCCTTGTACCTGGTTCTTAGCCATGGCTCCACCGCTCTTAGTGCTGCTCACTGTCAGGGGGATGTCATTCTGCATTTCCAGAAAAATTAACTCTGTCCTTTTATATTTGCACTAGAGGCCCAGTGCACAAATTCGTGCATGGGTGGGGTCCGGCTGGCCAGGCCTCAATCAGTGGATCAGGGCCAGGCCTGTTGGGAGGAGGAAACGGCGGGAGGTTGGCCAGCCGGCCCGCCCTGATCGGGGCAGATCAGGCCCTGGCCGGCTCAGGGGAGGGGCCTCAGGCGGTTGGCTGGCAGGCCCCGCTCCCGATTGGGGGTGGGGGGACCAATTGGAGGTGGGGCCAGCTGTGGGGAGGGGCCTGTGGGGGAGTTGGCCAGCTGCCCTACCCTCAAACAGGGTGGGAGAGGCCGATCAGGGGCAGTGCCGGCTGGGGGAGGGGCAGTAGGGGTGTTGGCTGGCTGGCCCCACCCCCCAATCGGGCTCCTTCGCTGGCCGCAGTGGGCGTCATAGCAATCGGTCGCTCCAGTCATTATGGCGTTCCAGTCGCTGGCTTTTTATATATATAGACTAGAGGCCTGGTGCATGAAAATTCATGCATTGGAGGGAGGGTCTCTCAGCCCGGCCTGCCCCCTCTCACAGTCTGGGAGCCCTCGGGCGGGAGGGGATTGGGCTATCAGGGGAAGGCGACGCCCCAATCACACCTCTGCTGCTGCCACTGCTGGCAGCACAAGCCTCGGCCGGCCCTGGTTACCTGGGCCTCGGGTGGCCCTGGGTGGCTGAGGGGTTGAGGGGACTGGGGTACTCTGGAGGCAGGCACGCAGAGTGGCTGGGCCTGCCACGCGCCTGCCGCCCCGATGGGGCTGAGGGGACTGGGCCCCGCCATCTTGTGGCTGTGGGTGCCGTCATCTTTGAGGGCGTGGCAGTCAATTAGCCTATTCCCTCTTTATTAGATAGGATAGATTGCTCTGTTGAACTTTGACATATCATGCTTTCTCCTCACTCAGTGTTTACCTAATCTCCCCTAATCCAGAAATAATCATGTCTATTTATGATTGCAAGGATCAAATGCTTTTGCTTTCATTTTTAATGTTTAGTGTTTATAAGAAAGTGGATTTGTTTCTTTGAGTAGGGAGGTAATTAAGTCTAATTTGGAGAAAGATTTTTTTAATTTAAAGCATGTATATCTTATATAACTTAAGGTTCACGCTATCTGGTAACTAAAGTGACAAACTCAGACTATACCAGTTTTAAAGATTAAAATTAAAAAATGTTTACAGTATTGTATTCTCTAATCTAATTTACATGAAGCAGCTTTACCAAATTACTTGATTTTATGGTATAATAAATAATAAATGACAATTTAAAGAAGTTCCAGCTTCAGACGGACGAATCTCAGAGGGGCAGGGGGGCAGGGGGGGAGATTAACTGGGGAATTTATATACATGTATATAGTCCATGGACACAGACAATAGTGAAGGCTTAAGGGGGGGAGCGGGGTTGAGGGGGTCAATGGGGAAAAAAGGGGGGGACATCTGTAATATGTTCAACAATAAAGAAATTTTTTTAAAAAGTTCCAGCTTGTCATATTATCTTTCTTGGTACAGATAGTACCGCTGATATTTAGAGCTCTTAGACTAAACGTGGAAATATACTGAATGTATTTAAGTGTTTTAGTTCTGGACTTTGGTTCTGAGGCCACGATCATCAATGGCCAGATACAGGGAGAGGCGGGAGAGCATCAGGGGGCTGCTGGGTGCGTGTCGGCGTCCTCGGGCCTGCTGTGCAGGGAACCGGGCTGATGCCCGGCCCGGGAGGGGATGGCAGCTGCCAGTGTTTCTGTGCATGACCCTGGTGGCACCACTTACTCATAGAAACTCTTCATTCTTTTGGGGGGACAAGATTTCATTCTTTTTGAAAAGAAAAAAAAACTCCCATTCTTTAATCATTGATTGTGAAGATACATTTTACTCAATTTGTATTAATAAAAGTTGAGTGTTTTGGTGAACATAGGCTCAGTCCTGTATTGGCTACATTGACACATCTCACCTTAACCTTCTCCTGTAAGATGGTTTTTACAAGTGACACCAGGTGCCGGGTCAAAGGGACTGAAAAAGTTCAAGATTTTTAAAAAAGAAGAAGAAGAAAAGTTCCAGATTACACAAGAGGAAGAAAGTAACAGGAGAGGCATGTTCCAGTTTGTAGTAACAACTCAGTGCTAAAACCAAAAGTAAAAAAGGAGCCTAGAGTGTAAGAGTGGGTAGATTTGGGCCTAGATCTTAAGTTACAGTTTGTGAAAAAGAAGAATTATATTCATCATAACTTTTTTTCTTTAGGTAATTTTGTGAGAAAGATTTTGCAGCCTGCTTTTCATTTGATTGCCAGTGGAGATGATGAAGATGATGGTGGGATTCCAGGGACAACCAGCCAAGCATTTTCCCATTTTTCTGAACCACCAATTAAACAAGGAATTTCCTTCCGTGAAATGTCCACAGATGAGGAGAGAGGAGAGAGCTGGACGTTGACTTCTAAAGCCCCGGAGAGGCTGGGGTCCGCCGAGCGGAGCGGCCCTGACCTTTCCTTCTTAGTTGTGAAGGATCCTGCAGGGAAAAAGCGTCTTTTTGTCGATCTAGGTGAGCACCATCAACAGCTCTGTGGGACTGTCCTGTGCACTTCTGTCCGTGCCTACTGCCACCTTAGGGTCCTTGCTGCCACCACTGTTCCCACAGGGAACGCGGGGTCACCAGCAGAATGTAGTCAGGAGCTCGGGTTGCTGTCAGAGATCTCAGAGAGTCCCTGTGGGACGGAAGCGCCAGGCTTAATGG
>NW_005877390.1:0-8715 GCF_000147115.1 Myotis lucifugus
CCGAGAGGCTCCCGGCCGCCTGGATCAGCGGAGCCGAGAGGCCTCCCAGCCCCGGGATCAGCGGAGCCAAGAGGCCTCCCGCCCCGGGTTCAGCAGAGCCTGATGGAAGCCCTGTGTGTTTATGCACCCTGGGGGTGCAGAGGTCCTGTCCTAGGCAGAGGCCTATGGCGAAAATTTCGACTCTGAGAAGCAGCCTACGGGCTGGAAGGCGGCTCCTCTGACCTCAGTGCTGAAGAAGACCATTAAGCAGAAAACTAAAGAAACCGATTTTACATCATTTCCCAGGTGGAGAATAGTTGGCATGTAAGCCCCTGACCAGTGCCCAGCCTCTCCTCTGTCAGTCTATCTCACTCTTAGGTACCATGTTCTTTGTTCTGTCTTAACTGCAACTCATTTTTAAACTAGATTGCTTTTAAAAGAAGACTAAATATAGTTTCCCTTAAGTAATTTAGGTGGTGCTGGGGCTGCTGAGGCTGCTGAGGGCCTGATAGAAGACATAAACATGCAATGGGGGGCCTGTACCCAGCAGCCCCAAGGCCCGCCACCTTGGTGCTGGGGCTGCTGTGGGTATCAGAGACACAAACCCGCAGGCCCGGCACCCAGCAGACCCAAGGCCTTCGTGGCAGAACTAAGGAGCAGCAAGCCAAGCGGTAGGAAGCAGCAAGCAGGTGGGCAGTAACAAGGGAGGGGTCCCGGACTGCAAGAGGGCACATGCTGGGCTAAGGGACCCCCCACCCATCCCCAGTGCACAAATTTCGTGCACCGGGCCTCTAGTACATAATATATTAATTAAATTATTTTATTGGATTCTACTCAAATTTAACAGAAGAAAGAGAAGTTTCATTGAAACTGAAGAAATTATGGCCTCCAGATATTTATTCACATCAATAGAAATTAATTTTTATGAAACTCTTGGACAAAAAGAAGTCTATAAACAATGTGAATAGATAGAAGGCATCACTTCAATGACATTTTAATTTTGAACACAATCTATTTTCTCCCTTATGAGATAGATAAGCAGATTATCACTGGTACATCATCCCCACCTTTTTCCTCTCTGCTCCCCATTTTTGTTGGTTGTACTAGTATATTCACTACCATACTAACAATGTAATTTTGCCAAATGCTGTTCTCTTCTGTAACTATAATTAATTCATCTTTTACTGGCTGAATTTTACCACCTGCCTGGTTTGTTAGTGTATTTCTTAACTTTTGCAGAAGACATCATTTCATTACTCTCTAAATTATTTCAGGGTTTTGGCAGTGTAGTGTGGTAGGAAAACATAGTTTTTTTTCAGCCAAGTTACCTGTGTTTAAACCCGAGCTCTGTCATAAATGAGATGCAGAGTTTTGGACAAATTAACTACTTTACCTCAATTTCTTCAACTATAAAATAGAGATAGTAATTGCATCCACTTTCATGAGATTATCACAAGAATCTGGGGTGATAATATGTGTAAAGCGTGCAGGAAAGGCCTTAGCCTAAAGCAGGTACTCAAGGAGTGCCAGTTGCTATTCTCGGTATGCTGGAGAATGTCTTCATACCATTCTTCATGGTTGAATGGCAACTTGGCTCATGTGACATTCTTAGTCCATTCCTTCCTTTATTTTCCTCAGATTATTTTAGATAATAGTCCATTTTCTTTTGATTCTAAATATAGCTAGGCAATTTTTTTTTCTTTGAAAATGTCTTGCATTTTTGCTTGGGTTCCTGAAAATTTTTTTTATCCTGAAAGTTTAATAACTGGCCAGAATTGCCCAATAGCAGTCAAATCTTATTCATATTTTCTGCAAAACCTGTGGTACCAGTTATTTCTTAATACAAGGAAAAGTTTCTTCTATTATATTTTTCCGTGACTTTTCTCAGGAACAGCAATTACCCTTAACTAAGGTTATTTTTTTTTCCAACCAATGTACTTACTACTTCCACTTAATCTCAAATTCTATTTTTCTTTATTTTCAAATACTGTAATTATTTCACTTTTTTCTATTTTAATAATTTAATATCTTCTCATTTGACAAATAAAAAGTATATATATTTAAGGTATATAACATGATGTTTTGATATATGTATACATTGTAAAACAATTATCACAATGAAGATAATTAACATGTCCATTGCCTCAAATAGTTAGCATGTTTTTTGTGGTAAGACTACTTGAAATCTACACTTTCAGCAAATTTTATGTGTGCAATATATTATCATTAACTAAAGTCAATCTTTAGTTAATGATAATATATTATATCTTAGTTCTCCAGAACTTATTCATCCAGTAACTGAAAGTTTGTACCCTTTGATCAAAAACATTCCCTTTTTATGATCCTATAGTCATTATTATTATATTCTCTGACATTTTAAGATTTATTTATTTATTTTATATTCTACATGTAAGTGAGTTCTTATATTTGTCTTGCTGTGTCTGGATTACTTCACTTAACAGCATGTCCTCCAGGTTTACCCATGTTGTCATAAATGACAGGAGATATATATACATACTAGAGGCCCAGTGCATGAAATTCATGCAGGGGAGGGGGGTCCCTCAGCCCGGCCTGCACCCTCTCCAATCCAGGACCCCTCAAACATCCCTCTCGCAATCTGGGACAGCTGGCTCCTAACCACTCACCTGCCTGCCTGCCTGGTCGCCCCTAACCGCCTCTGCCTCAGCCCCCACCACCATGACTTTGTCCAGAAGGATGTCCAGATGGATGTCCAGAAGATGCCCGGTCTAATTAGCATATTACCCTTTTATTAGTATAGATATATGCCATATTTATTTATTCATTTATCTCTTGATGGACACATGAGCTGTTTCCATATATTGGAATATGTGAATAATGCCACAGTGAATATGGGAGTGCACATATCTTTTCAAGTGAGTGATTTTTACTTCCTTTTGGTACATAACTAGAAGTGGGATTGCTGGGTCATATGGTAGTTATATTTTTAATGGTTTTTTTTCCAAAATGGCTTTACTAATTTATATTTCCATCAACACTGTACAATGATTCCCTTTTTTCAACATCCTCACCAATACTCATTATCTCTTGAAACTTTGATAATAACTATACTAAAGATGTGAGGTACTACATCATTGTGGTTTGATTTGCATTCACCTGGTGATTAGTGATGTTGAGCACATTTTCATGTACCTATTGGGAATTTGTATGCTTTGTTTTGAAAAATTCTTTTTCAGATTCTTTGCCTGTTATTTAATTAGGTTGTTTATTATTTTGCTGTTGTGTTGTATGAGTTCTTCATATCAAATATATGATTTGCAAATATTTTCTCTGTTCCATAAGATGCCTTTTTGTTTTGTATATTGTTTCCTTTTCTGTGTAAAAATATTGTAGCTTGCTGTAGTCCCACTCATTTATTCTTGCTTTTTGCTGCCTGTGCTTTTGGTGCCAAAACAAAAAAATTATAGCTAAGACCATTGTCAAAGAGTTTTCCCACTATGTATTTCTTGAGGAGTTTTACAGCTTCATGTTTTACATTTAAATCTATAATCTACATGGAGTTGGTTTTTGTGTATGGTTTAAGATAAAGGTCCAATTTCATTCTTTTCATATGGACATCCGGTTTTCCCAGCACCATTTGTGTAAGGGACTACTTTTTCTCCATTTTGCATTCTTGGCACCCTTGTCAAACATTATTTGACTGTGCATGCATGAATTGATTTCTGAGCCCTCTATTCTGTTCCATTGGTCTACGTGTGTGTTTGTATGTTAGTGCCATACTCTTTTTATTACTGTAACAGTGTAATATAATTTGAAATAAAGAACTTTAAGGGCTCCAGCCTTGTTTTCCTTTCTCGACAAAGATGGAATAAAACCAAGGCGGGTCCTTTGGGCAGTGCCCGGAAAACACTGGAGAAGCTGGTTGCTCACCCTGTTCTCCTTTTTCCTCAAGGACCACTTTTTGGCCCAGGAGTTCGCTCTTGGCACTGAATAGTGCTGGCCTGGGAGAGAGGACGATGCAAACAAAATGAAAGTGTTCTTCCTTCCCCTTTTGGTGAAATTATTCTCAGGTTGTTGTTTTTTTTTACTCCAGTTCCTGAGCTCTCCCAGAGCTACTTCTATTTCTGGAGAGCTATCCAGTTGTTTTTCGTTGGGGAATGAAGGCTGGTATCTTATATTCTCTCATCTTGCTGATGTCACTCAGTAACTTCTTTTCATGACTTAACGCTTTTTTCCTCTGATTCATTTTCCCACGTAATTGTATATTTCTTTTGCAATTTGTTTTCATTTTGATGATAGTGAATTTGTGCCATATTGTCTGTAGTTCAAATTATTTCACATCATGCTTGAGGGGTGCACCTCTTTTAGCGGTTTTAAGGCAGCAGATTCTAATGGAAGGAAAGTTTTATTGGGACTCTGTGCAGGGTGGGCTGGTCATGAAGCTATGTTTTTCTTTACTGAGTCCCTATTATATGTTTCATACCAGGGCCATCTCCACTCTGTAAAGACTATTCCCACTTCCGTTCATTTCTGTAGCATCCCATCATTCTCTGAACAATGGTCTGAAAACTGAAAGATCTTGAAGGCACTTTCTTTTTCAGCAGTATTCTACAGCGGTATTGTTACTGGTGGAAATGAAGGTCCTCGTCCCCACCTTTTGCTAGTGGGAGTGGAATTCTTGCAAAATCCCAAGAAAAAGAATGTTCTGAGACTCACACAGGAGAACAAATGATTTTTATTTCTGTAGAATTAAATCCCTGAGTTTCCAAAGTCCCACTTCCCTTTGTCTAGTCCCAGAAGAAGTGTAGCTCGGGCTTCGGCAGAGTTAAAATCAGAGCCAATGTCCCGAGTTCCCACTCCATGTAGGGCACAGTCCGACCCAGCAGCAGGTTGCCCATCAGTGCATTGCATGTGGGGCCCGCACGGTCACATGCCTACTAAGGAAACATGAGTGAATGCAAGGAAGGAGGAACAAGAGAGCTCTAGGAGCCAAGAGTCACAACCCCCACGAATCACCAAAAGAGAATTTCTTTGTTGAGGGGATTATGTACTCCCAAATGTTTGTGGGCTTGCAGTGGCCCCACCCATTCTGGCTAATCATTTCTGTCCCCCGGTGTGACTGACAGGCAAGTATCTCCCTATGTCTCCCCAACTTTACTGGGCATGCATCTACCACCCCTTTGTTGGACTGCTTCCCCCAGTGATCTGCAGGGAATGGCCAGTGGTTCCCTGGGGAGTGCAATGTTGCAGTCTCCTGATGAAGCTGCCCAAATGACATGCCTAGAATGTCTGGCCTTCCCTTTGCTTCTTTCCTATTAATTTCAACAGTATCGCTATAAAGAGGCTTATTTTCTTAAGGATTTTTCCTTTTATCAAACTTCTTACTTTCCATATCACCTTCCCCCAAAATACACACACACACACACACACACACACACACACAATCTCTAAAAAATAAACTACATACTATCTATTAGGACTTAGATTGATGCCTATTTAAAATATTTAAATGAAATAAGATGTGTATAAGCAATAAAAATCAGAATTCATTAATTTTATAATTAATTTTAATAGAGAAACATAATTTGATTTATTCAAACAAGAATAATTAACTTTAATTAAGAATCTACCTGGAATAGCTCACTATAAGAGCTCACATTTACCCAAAATATGTTAGTTTTGTTTTGCTTTATAAATTGGAATGGAAGCTATGGGTAGTGAAGATAATTTACAAGAATATTTATTAATGTGATACTTACAAAATAAACATTTTGCATATTTTCTGATGGATCACATTAGTTTTAAGATCTACTTTACTGTATATTTAATTTATAATGTTGGTATAATGTAAAACAACAAATAAAATTTTGTTGTCCTTCTGAACTAAATAAGTAATTGCATGCATAAAATCTATATATATAAAAGGCTAATATGCAAAGTGTCCCCTAGGGATTTCGACTGGGAGACCGGGAGTTTGATCACTCGCTATGACGTGAGCTGACCACCAGCAGCACCAGAGGGTGGTATGGAACATAGCAGGCGACCAGTAGTGGCGGCAGGTTGCTGAGGGAGCGAGGGAAGGAGGAGACAGAGAGGCAGGGAGGCGGGGAACCGGATTGGCCCTTATCACTGACCAGGCTTAGGGAACCTACATGTGCACAAATTTTGTGCACCAGGCCTCTAGTATAAAAATAATTATTAGAATTACTTTTAATCCATTAATCTCAGTAAAGAAATAACAGAGGTCATTTTAGATATACCTTGTTTTTCATTTATCAGAAAATGAATAATCATAAGCATTATAATCTGCTACTGAGATTAACAAGTAAATATCATCAAGTATTTAAGTCACACTTTATCTCATCTATAGAAATTTTCTCTTTTTTCATAAGTAGTAGAAAAGGATACACATTTCATTAATAAAAATTCAAAAATATTTTGGAACCCCGTGATTGTTATTTTTATGAGATTCTATTTAATTTAGTTAGTATCCTGCCGAATATCCATTTCTCTTTTTACTTCATTTCTCTTTTTACTCACAGAAGGCAACACTTAGCTTTGCAGAATCTGGGCTACTGGGGTAGCCACATGTCATGCTTCTTACCAATGAGACTTAAAGGAAGTCATGGAGTGTGATTTTCTGTAAAGCTGGTAAGAAAGAGGAACTCAGTTGGCAGCTACCTTTTCAGCCTTTGCCCTTTGCCTTTCATTCTTTCCTATGGACATAGTTAAGATACGCTGAGGTAGGGAAGCTTGAGGCTATAGACCACATGCTCAGCACGGCTGGCCAGAACACAGGAAGCAGCAGAGGTATCTGAGAGCATCCGGCAGTTGCCATGCTAGCTCTGGATAACCCACCACCAGGTTTTTATCTATGACAAATAAATTGCTTTCTGGTCTAGTACTTCCTAATCAAGTTTCTATTACCACATGTCAAATGCAGTCTTGACAGAAAATTTATACCGGTTTGTTTAGAATAGTTTTCTCCTTTATGATTTATCAATAGCATTTATATAAATTTTGAAACTGTCTTCTCATTACTTGCTCTAATCCAGTATTTCAACATTTAAATTTACAGATATTGTATTAGTATAATAGTCCCAATGGAATTCATTCAAGCTTAAATTATCTTATTTTAAAATTTCAATTTGAAAAAATGATTATGTGCTAGTCACTATGTAATAATGACTATAAATTGTACAAGTAACTTCAGCTTTTAAAAATTCAATTTATTAACATTGGTCTTAGCATCTGAGGATGTTTCCTTTTGGAGGTAGAACAAGATGGGAGGGCCTACCATAAGACTTACTCACTGCTTCAGTGGTCAGTCAGTGATGACTGCAACCTTGTGAAGTGGCTGAGTGATGAGCAAAAAATTCAGTGAAGCAGCATGGAAATGAGAAGAGTGTAATTTCTTAATCTTCAAACTTTCTCTTCATAGTGATTCTGTGACTCAAAGGCTTAAACACATGCCTTGTTTTGTGCCAAAAGACAGTGGGAGAGATGCTAGTTAGTCAGCAATAATGACTTGGATTTTCTCGCTGCCTTGAAGTATATTTAGAGAGAAATACTGCCCTGCCCTACTTATCCTTTCCCACAAAATTCTCCATAATATTGTAAGAAATGAATAATAAGGATCAATATATGTGAAACTGTGCCCTCATAATATGAATTAGGAAATAAGTAGCAATTAAGTTCTGCACTGCAGTAACTTAATAAATGTCTTAAAAGCATGGCATTGAGCAGTGTGATGGGCATGGCATGCCTCCATCAGTGTGAAATGTATTTTTTTTTAATATTTTTAAATTAAATTTTGGGGGATGACATTGGTTAATAAAATTATACAGGTTTCAAGTGTACATTTATAAGATACACTAGAGGCCCGGTACACGAATTCATGCACCAGTGAGGTCCCTCTGCCTGGCCTGCAGGATCAGGCCAAAACCATCTCTCTGACATCCCCTGGAGGGTCCCGGATTGTGAGAGGGCACAGGCCAGGCTGAGGGACCCCACCAGTTCACTACTGGGGCCGGGGAGGGACGCAGGAGGTTGGCCAGCTGGGGAGGGACCGGGGGAGGGCTCCAGGGCATGTCCAGCCCACCTCACTCAGTCCTGATCAGCTGGACCCCAGCAGCAAGCTAAACTATCAGTTGGAGCATCTTCCCCCCTGGTGGTCAGTGCACATCATAGTGAGCAGTTGAGTGGCCTTAGCATATCATTAGCATATTACTCTTTGATTGGTTGAACGGATGACGGGACACTTAGCATATTAAGCTTTTATTATATAGAATGATCTGTACATTGCATGGTGTGTTCACCACCCAAAGTAATATCATCTTCCATCACCAAACATTTGACCCCTTTACCCTCTACTACCCCACCCACTCACATTTCCTCTGGTAATCACCATACTGTTGTCTGTGTCTATGAGTTTTTGTTTTTATTTGTTCATTTGCTTTCATTTTTATATCCCACACATGAGTGAAATCATATGGTTCTTAATGTTTTCTGTCTGACTTATTTCACTTAGCATGATATTCTCAAGAAGCATATATTTTTTTATTTTTTCAGTCCTCACCAGAGGATATATTTTTATTGATTGATTGAGAGAAAGAGGGAGAGAAGCATCTATTGGTTGCTTCTTGTATGTGCTCCAGCGGGGGATGGAACTGCTGACCAGGAATCAAACCCACAACCTTTTAGTGGTGTATGGGATGACTCTCCAACCAACTGAGCCACCTAGCCATGGCATCAAGA
>NW_005877391.1:0-8715 GCF_000147115.1 Myotis lucifugus
TTTAGTTGATTTAAACTCACTATGACAATTGACATCCTTGGAGAAGCCTGGTATATTATAAAACAAATGCCCAGGCAGCAGATATATGATCAATAGGTGATCTTTGCTGTTTTTAATTATTGAGTTATTGCTGTAATTAGACACAGTGTGAGGCCCTTCAAATTCATGACACAACCCAAATCTTTCTTTTCCCCTCAGCTTTATTAAGATATAATTGATGTGACTTAATTCTTAAAACAATTTTGCAAGTCAAGTAGCCAGCATTATGGGTGAGGAAATAGGCTCAGTAGGAATAAATGATTTCCCAAAGGTAAGGAAATAAGCCAGTCAGAGTAAGACAAGGCTCACATGATCTCACTTATATGTGGAATCTAATAAACAAAAGAAACTGACGAACAAAACAGATCCAGAAATATGGAAGAATGGAACAGACTGATGAATCTGAGAGGGAAGGGAGGAGGGGGAGAGATTAACCAGTGAACTTATATGCACATATGCATAACCCATGGACACAGACAATAGTGTAGTGAAGGCCTGGCATTGCTGGGAGCAGGATGGAGGGGGTCAATGGGGGATAAAAGAGGGGCATCTGTAATCCTTTCAACAATAAGGTAAGTTTAAAACAACAACAACAAACAAACAAATCAATACCCCCCCCCCCAAACCTTAAGTCATACCTTGGATTTGAGTCTAGATCTATTTGAATTGAATTAGGTCTGTCACATATTGGCACTTCATAAATTTGAAGACACGACCACATATTACTTACTCACTATGCCACATTCAAGTATTTGGCAGTCAAGGTTCAACTACATTAAGATATAAATAATATTTATTTTATGCCAGTCACGGTGCTCTGGTTTTTCACATTTGGTCTCTAACCTCTCCTAAGCATCAGTTTCCCCATCTGTATAATGGGCTTAGCAGTTTCAGAGCATTGGTGCTGAATTATATGAGTGCTGGGCACATAGGAAATCCTTAACAAGGAGGGCCTAGAATTAAAAATACTATGCTTTCTGTTGTGTAAGTGCTTATGTTTAGGTTTTTGTGTTAAAATGAGGAGCGTACTAGGCCAGATCCATATGAGCAGTGATAAAAGGTAAGTGTTGGGACAATGAAGCCATTGGGTCAAGATATCTTGGGGAGTCCTTCCACAGAGGGGTATCAGCACAGTACTTACTTGGAATAGAAGTCTGGGGTGCTTGCTTTGATGTAACTGGATTATCTTGCCAAATTTTTTTTTTGAGAGGACATTTATTAAAGTTGGAGACAGTGAAACAAGAAAGGGGGTAGGACAGAATGAGCAATAGGAGAGAGACTAGAGCAATGAGCCCAGGCTGGCTGCTTTGGCTAAGAAGTCAGAGAAAAGGGGGACTTAGGGACAGGCTCAGGGGGTTAGCCCAGGACGAGCTGCTGCCCCTTGCTGCCCAGGTTGCAAGTCTCCTGGGGTCCCTTAGAGTTGAGGAGAGGCAGCCTGAGGGGGAAGGAGAGGGGAAAGGGGAAGGGGTGCGCGCTGTTGGGAGGGAGAGCATGCTCTGATCTATTTTTTTTTTAAACAGGAGACAAATCAAAGTTTAATACATGCTCATGGGGAATTCACGTCGGAATAACAATTCCATGAAAATTCCAAAATATATTGTCTATTTTTAAAAGAGCATTCAATGAAAAAAATCAAGACTAGCTTTCTTCAGTGAAATTGGGGAATTTGGACTCAGTTTGAGAGCAACTTCTAAAAATGCATTAAACAAAGAAAGCTGGGACAGATATTATTTAACAACAACCTACTTAACAGGAACGCCCATGGGCTTTATTTTCCTGCTAAGATGCTGTTTCTCTTCTCTTCTCTTCCCCAGCCAAACCTGCCCTGGACCCAGCACCCTCCTTTAGTTCCCATCACCTTTGTTATTAAAACAACACTTCTTTATAACACCCAACATGCCTGCTTCCCAGAGCTAGGATTACAGGGAAGGTGGGACATTCTCAAACTTTTTTTTTTTGGGTACATATTGCTGGAACATGCCCTAATTTTGCATTATATCAACCAGATCCTGTGTCCCCTTACTGAATGGCCTACTCATTGAGTTGCCTAAGCTAGTGTGACTAAGCTACTTCTCAAGTGTCTGGTTCCCATGGAGACAGAACAGCTATCACATTGTCAGGCATTCATTTCTTTCTAGGCCTGGAGAGTAAGGCCCAGCCTTCCATGCTCCCCTTGACAATGCACAGGCACAAAGCACACCACAGAACATGCGCTCCAAGAAAGAAGGCTGCCTTTAAGACCTGAACTGCTTTAAGACCTCTCTCCTCAGCCTCAGGGGAGATGAAAGGATATGGGATGTTCTGATCATCTTGGTTATTATTATTGTCAGGAAGAATCCTTGTTGGACCACATTTTTACAAGGCATGATGATCAGATCTGAGAGCAAATTCTGCTCGACTCTCAAGTTCTCCAATGAAGAGAACATGAAGCAAGCGTTCTCGAATGCTTTAGGCTACAATTCAATTAGCAATGGTGTCTTCAAAACCCATCTGGACCAGGACACAATGGCTGACCTTGAGCATCCAGCACGAAGAAGGTGTGCAATAAACATTTAGTGAGCAATCAAGCTAAGAGCATCTCAGAAGCTTGTGATCCCGAGCTGGGCACTATTGACTCATCTCCAGCCCTGACTACAGCCTCATTCCTGGGCTCGGGATGTCTCACAGACATCTCAAACTTGTCCAACACCAAACTTTCCATTTCTCTTCCAAATTAGTTCTTCCCCATCTCAACACTCTCATATGGCTATTCTCCCAGTTGCTCAGAACAACGACAAAAAAAACCTGATGATGATCTTTTCATTCCTCTCTATTACTTGAGGCCCAGTGCACGAAAATCCTGCAAGGGGGAGGGGGGAAAGGGGGGGCTCTTAGCCCGGCTTGAGCCCTCTCATAGTCTGGGACCCCTCAGGGGATGTCCGACTGCCATGGAGGTGGGAGAGGCTCCCGCCACCACTGCTGTGCTCACCAGCTATAAGCCTGGCTTCTGGCTGAGCAGTGCTCCCCCTGTGGGAGCGCACTGACCATCAAGGGAAAGCTCCTGCATTGAGCGTCTGCCCCCTGGTGGTCATTGTATGTCATAGCGACCGGTTGTTCCGCCATTTGGTCAATTTGCATATTAGTCTTTTATTATATGGGCTAGGATTGCCCACCAGCCCAATCCAAATCATTTCCAAATCCAAATTTCCCACTGGCACTAGAATCTAGAATCCAATCGGCTCTCTCCATTTCTACTGCTAATTAATCAGATCACTGCTAAAACCTCCCCTGCTCTTCCATTCCTCTGCCCCTACCTTCGATTATCCACACACAGTCAAAGACATCTAAAAATCCAAAGCAGATCTGTCATGTACTCTCTTGAAGACTTTGAATGGCATCCTATGGCATGTACAATGAGATCAACTCTCCTGACCATGGCTGGACGGCCCTCTGTCCTGGCCCTCCTCTTTCTCGACTCTGTATCATCATCACAAAGCTGACAACACTACCCTTTGTCCCTCAAGCATCAAGCCCTTTTCTGTGTATGCACTTGCTGTTTCCTTCGTTTAGAACATTCTCCCTCTTTTTAAAGAATACTCTTACTCTTGATGGTTACATGACCTACTGGCCTATTCAGATCTTTCTGACCTCAGGAAGACCTTCCCTAACTACGTTTCCAAATTTGCTTTCTCCCAGACCCCCATCAACTTATAAATAAGTAAGCTTGCATTTAAATATATCAAATCACCCACACTTTGAAGAATATTAAATTTTTGTTTTGAGGAATTATATGTAAAACTTTTTATCACCTGCCCTTGTATGAGAAAAGTAAACAGACTAACAAACAAAATACTATTTGATAAAACCTCAAAATACTAATGATTGACACTTTTTAAAATATAACTCATGGTATTGTTGAGAATCTGAATGGAAAATTCTAGGTAGCCAGCAGTTTCCAGGTTAGGCGTGAATTCCATATGTAAATGAGTAATTTATGGTCAAAGAGTGACATGAGGTCAATAGGTCACAGGATGCTCTAAGCTGACTCCTTTCAATGGTCACAGAGAACTGATCAAGACAACTCTGTTTGCATCAATTTGGCCCTTAGTGAGAAAGTTTTTAAAGACTCAAGACTTTCTGGATTGTTTTCAAATTCTGGTTTTCTTCGTGCCTGCTCTTTCCAACACTTGTGTGTGAGTTCCAAGAGCCACCTTTCTCCCATAGAAGTTAGTTATAAGATATTATAATGGTTTAGTTAAGATCTCCCAGATTCTTCCTACTGGCTACATGTATTCATCTTTAATCAATTTTAAGTTGTTTTGTAAAAATAGGAATGTCACTCTTTCTAGTAAATAAAAGTATAAGTAGAGCATTAATATAAATAATAATACAAAAAAACAACACAGCTAATAATTGTTGAATCCTTATTGTGCTAGGCACATAATAGATTTTCTTAGAATGACTGATTCTATGGTTTTATTTTCATAATCTGAATTTTTGTTAATTGTTGTCTTCTCTTAGAAATTTAACAATAAGATGGGACATACTGTGTTTTACAGATACCTTATTTCTGGACAGAAATTCAAACGGTGGATTATTCTTACTCTTACAAATGCGCATTTTTCAGCCATATTTTTATTAGGCATATCTTCAGGGTTAGGAGAAGGAAAGCTGCACTGTGAAGCTCAATTGATAATTCCCTACTTTCACCTCCACACTACACCTACATAGCAAGCACTCAATTATACTTATTGAAACAATGAATACCTGGGTAGAATCTGTAATGACAGCATGCACATTTTATGGGTATCAACTGTGATAAACAGTTTCATTTTTAAGGTTCCAAACCAATAGTTTATGAATCTAAGATTTGTAATATTATTTCTTTAAAGATTAAAAAATTAAAATATCATATTTACAGAATAATTTCAGAAATTATTTATAGCCACTTTAAATAGCATGATTATTGTGTGGAAAGGTTTATGAATCCATCAAGCAATATATCAAAAAATGACCAAGGTTTTAGAAAACCCAAATGCAGAACGTTGAAACTGAAGGTCTATTCACGAGGTGGTCTATAACATTATTTTTTACTTACAACACCAAGATAAGTGTTATAACAACTCAAACATAAAAGTATTGGTTCTATTGTCATTCAGAGGCCCAATGTTACAAACTATTCCTATAAATTTAGTCTCATGGCAAAGGGACTTGTAGAGACATTCATAACAGGTGCTTTGAAAATAAAATACAAATACTGCTAATCACTGAAGACATCAGCAAGTGAATATTTGCTCCATTGAATATGTTGTGAATAAATAAAAAAAATAGAAGGGCATGGCAAATAAAAAAATACAACCCAAAAAATCTTTCTAAGTCATCTAAACATTCTAATATATCATCGTAGAATAGCATTCAATCACTTTTATTCATTGGGGTCTGAAGTAAGAATGAATTAAATTGCATAAAGTTTATCTCATTTTTAAGAATCAAAAAATATCTCCTTTTTTTCATTTACGTGTTTTTACCAACCCATCAAGTTATTTTCTTTTTTAGATTTTTGATTTATCATTTAAAGTTTAACCACATTCCCATTTGGACAAAAAATCAATTCTAGGCCTTGTTATTCTAAAGAAAAAATAAAACCTCCTGGTACTCACCCTCCCATATCTGTTTGCGTAGGACCCAGTAAGCAAGGAATGGAAAACGATGATTGTCTCGTCCAAGTCCCAGATGAACACCCTCTACAAAGGAAGAACCAAATCGGTGTGTCTTTCTTTTGCTTAAGAAACCTTGTTATTCATAACTTCAACATGAGCAATTGTTTTGAAATGGGAGACAAATAAAAAATCTGATATACTATTTTTTTTAAAAAATTCAACTATTTAAAGTATATCTCCCAACTTTTCTTCTGCTGTAACCTCAGATAACATACAAGAGGATAATTCTATTAGCAACATCAACATAAATACAGGAGAGACATAACAACATATGGCCTTCCTACTTCTGAAACAGGTTCTCAGTCTCAGCTCTGAAGAAATTAAAAAATGAGCTAAAACTAGTCTGTTTATAACTTCTGAGACAGAGAGGGACAATAAATTAAAAAATCATTCAATTTATCTTGTCCTTATTTCTACTCTCTGTTCATTAGGAAGTGTTAAAGGAGCTAATCTTATGCTTTATTTCTATCAAGCAAAGTATTAAAAAATTGCACACAAAAAAACTAAAACTTTCCATCATCTATTCACTTTATGTTACCTATTGGGCCGTTACCAATTGGCCAGGTTATGTATTTGATTTTCTGATGTTTCCAGATAGTTAATAACTTAGCAGACACATCACACTGCTCTTCACACACTCTCGGGGTATTTGGAATTAGATTTGAAGAACTCATTTCAAAGAAGGTCTTTGAGATACCACAAAAGGCCTCATGCCTGCTTTTCTTCTTTCCATTCTCACTTACACCGGTACATATTCATTTAGGTCCTGCTGAAAATTTTCAGCTTTTTGGTCAAAATAATCACGTTTCCCAAATCAGGTTCCAATTTGGAAAAACAAAAGAACAAAACAAAAACAAAAACCAAACCCAGAAACTTAATTGCAATGGATTCAAGGCTATGAAGCCTGCTGACCCTGGAAGGTTTTGTTTAATCCCTCCTGCTTTTGAACTCCACCAGCACACACCTCATAAGAGGATGACCACTTCAGTTTAGAACATTGCAGGTTTTCCTTTCTTAACATACACAAGTATGTCTTTAATTACCTCATTGAAATGACAGTGATATAGAGCACTATAAGATAATTTTGTTCAAGGAGAATTATGTAATTTATTGTATTCTCTTAGAGAGAAATAAGCAGATACTTTACCATATAGTTAAATGGGAGAGAGAACAGAAATAATTGTTTTCCCTAGAATTCATGCAGAAGAGAGAAAATAATGCTTTCCTTATAGTTACTACGGAAAAGAAAGCAGTAACAAAAGCATCTGGACACGTTGGTCTCTGCTGTAACAACGCAGGTCTTCAGAACCATCCTTTAGCTCTAAGATGCCGTGTTATAGCTCAGGTGTTGGCAATGACTTACCTCAAGATCAGAATCCGGGGGAGGTGAAGGATTATTGTTTCTTCGGCCTCGTCCACGTGATTTCCCATCAGAACCTCGACGTAATCGTTCAGAGTCCGAATCTTTAATGGGTGTTGACGGGCTGTGGATGGTACTGTATTCTGTAGACAGACAGGAAGAACTTTATCTCCTGGTTCTAGCGCCACGATTAACCTTGTTTCATTCATGGGGAAGTTTGAAGAGTCGAACAAATTCCGCATTACCTTTTATTAGCATTGGCAAATAATCTGAGATATATGATGCCAAGACGTTTTGAAAACACATATGATCAGAAATGACTACAATTTAATTGAAGACAGTAGGTCATACTCAGTTGCCTAAATTTTCTTCGTGGTTCTCTATGATTAGACAGTGCTCCCCTTCATCCCCCAATCCTCACCCCCAGTTCCACTCTCGTTTCTCTCATTCCACGGACAGTGCCTGGCCACACTGAGGGACTCACACATGAGCCGAACCAGCGCACTCACACCTACAAAAAGGCTACCGGTCCATGGAAAGAAATGAAAGAGAAAAATCAGCTCTGGGGCCGGGGAAACCATCGCCAGGCAGAGTTTTGGTTTTTGGAAAATTTAAAAAATTTTCTCCCTCGTTTTACATGAGAACAAGGGAGCGGCAAGATAAGGAGAATAGAGACACATGGGCAATACCCGCACTCTGTACGGCATTCACCACAGGTTCTTCCTGTGTCTCAATCTCTCTGAACCAAAAATCCCAAGCCAGGCACCACATTAAAATTACTCATCTGGGTAACTCAGAGAAACCACCGAAATAATCATATAGAAACCACAGCATTAAGAACAACCCCCAGGCAGCTCAGAGGAATGGCTGGGCAGTGGTTGTGGCGTTGAGAGGAAACTCTTATCCTGTTACCAGAATGAACAAAACATTTACTCTCATCCCTTAGGTACATTTTTTCCCTTAGTCCATCCAGTTCACACATCAGACAATTTCCAACTCCCCGAATTCCAGATGTGCCTGTGTGCTGACTCTCCCCAAAATCTTGGTCAGATTTCTCTACAGATATGGTTTGGAATCTCAAAATCTAATATGAGGAATGATTATTCTTACTGAGACATTGTTGAGGTTACATTTCACCAACTAGAAAACTATGGAGAACAGTTGAAGGTTTTTATTATTGTACTGTCAGCCCCCACTCTGTCAAACCACATGGTCTCAGTATTACCGCCATGTTTAAGCCTTGGGAGTCAGGGAAGATAGGAATGGACTTTGACAGAGTAAAGTCCATTTCTAAGTCACATGAAACAGCCCTATACCTCCTGTTTAATTTGAAACTTAAATAGATTCCTGTCACTTTTAGATGAGGCTTTTGCATGTTCCTCTGCCATTGCAAACAAGACGGCAAATTTCCTCATACAAACTGGTCATGTGATCCTCATACCCAGAAACCACTGTGATGACCTACAAGCCCATTAGTTAATTATGGGAAGAAAGTCTCATTCAATGCCACTCAACAGGTCTGTTTATGTAGCTATTCGGGATGCATTTTGAGCTAACTTCTCTTGTAGATCTGTGAGAACACAGTGCTGGCTGGTCAAAGTTAAGTGTTCATGAAAT
>NW_005877392.1:0-8714 GCF_000147115.1 Myotis lucifugus
ACCAACCCTACCCCTCAAACTTGCTATAATCTAGAAAAAACAGGAGGATAATAGTAGGCTAGTAGATAATGTTATTTATAAAAGCTCTGTTAAGGAAGTAAGTGACTATCACTGCTCAAAATGCATGTGCTTTAGGACAGCTGTTTTCATGATTTAATATTGGATTTCCCAGAGTGATAAAATTGCCCAAGAAATGCATCTCCTTGTAGATGAGACTGTACTGTAATATACTATCAAAAGAAGAGAATTAGGTAGACTGTATATAAGATTGGCTGCCTTAACAAAATACCACAGACTGGGTGGCTCAAACACAGACATTTATTTTCTCAGAGTTCTGGAGGCGGGGAAGGTGCCAGCTGGGATGGTATCTGGTGAGATGTGTCTTTCTGGTGTGCAGATGCCATCTTCTTGCCGTGTCCTCCTGCGGCCTTTCCTGTGTGGGCCTGGAGAGAGGGAGAGCAATCTGCTGTCATCTCCTCTTCCTATCGGTCCTGTCTGATTAGGGCTCATTCTTAGGACTTCATTTAATCCTAATTACCTCCCAATAAAGTCACATTTCGGGTTAGGGCTTCAACATGTGAATGGGGGCGGGGAGGGGGCAGTTTAGTCCATAACAAGTTGGTAGAGTGCTTTAAGCACTTCCTTATGCTAAGTATCATAGGAGTTTGCCATGAACTCTAAAATGGTATCTCAAAAGCCAGCACCATTCTGAAAGTAACCAAGTTCCTTCTGTCTGAAAGATGAGAAAATTATTCTACATTCCTTTCCCTCCTCCCCTCTCGCAGCCTAGTGCATTTTAAAATAGATTTTAAACCCAGGAAATTAGCACCTTCAATTTATTCCCAGAACAGATAGCTAATAAGTAGGGAAAATTAAAAATTTTCAGCCAGCTCACTTCGATGTTTTATAACACATACCACTTTGGCTTTGGAGTAGTTTAATTTGAATAATCATTAGACTCTCTTCAGAGTTAGAAATTAGATGATATTTAAAGCAAGTTACATATTGTTAGTATAACGCGACACATAAAATGTAGCCCGAGGTGCAGTCAGTCATACCTAAGCTTGATACTCTACATACTTTTAGCACTGAAACATCAGATGACAAGGTCGATTTCCAAGCTCAAGGTTCAATCATTTGAGGGTGGGGGAGACTCATGAAAGAAAGCCCCTTTAGGAATACAGATTGCAGGGTGGAGGAAGAGGAATTTTCTCTCTATTCTAGCAAGCTGAAACATCTTCCCTGCGAGGTCTGACCAGCACAAAGAAGCAGGACCACAGAACCCACGGAGCTGCCTCCGGATTTTCAGCACCTGGACAGTGCTGTGCAGATTTGCAAAAACCAGGCTTCCCTGGTGATCTGCTGCAGGAACTCATGGCACGCTGACAGCATGGCCAGAGGCACTTCGTCCTGATCAGACAGAGGGAAGGAAACAGGAGAAACAGACTAGCACTATCAAAGAGTGTGTCCTAACTGCGCTGAAGGCTTCTAGAAATCACTTGCACAGGGAAGACAGGTGGAGCTTGTCCCTTATGACTCATTAGAAGGCGGCCTCATCCTACCCCCCTAATTCAGGGAGCCGAACTCAGTTTCCAATGAGAACATTTGACATTATCAGTGGAGCCAAATAACCTTTTTTATAGGAGGACAGCCTGACCCTGTGTCAAGAACTGTTAAGCACATGCCACATTTCACAATTTAATAGACATGAACTTGGTAGAAAACTGTTGACTCCCAGGGAGTAGCTGGATAGGCGACGTTCCGTGCCATTCAGGGGCATTCGATGCAAGTTCCATAGTTTCTCATCTGTGTTGCCACCAGTGTCCAGTGCAATAGGTAGAGGGGGAATTCTTTGCCAAATGTTGACAGGACTTCTCTAGAAATGACAAACGTAATCCTCACTGCACCCTCCAGTGTTGTAAAAGGGGAAATTACTGTGAAGTCGCCATTCCAGTCCCCGCTGGACCTGTGCTGTGATTCAGAGCCAAGTGCTTGCGAACATTCTGGCTGCTGCAGCAGAGACCATTGCCTTTTTAGCTGCAGGGATATAATTGGCCACTCCAATGACAAACTAATATAGAGCCGGGGGGTGCCGCACGGGGCCAGTGGTGAGCAGGCAGCTGGCCAGGGCCCACAGTGCTTTCTCTTGTGCCCTGCAGTCCGCACCTTTGGGGAAGTCTGTTCCTGTGACCAATCTCTGGCTTTGCATAAGATGAGGATTTTAGCAGAGGAACTCTGGGTGTCTCAGGCAGAAACAGCCTGCAATGGGGAATATTGGAGGATCCCAGCTGAGGATGCTTATGTCTCTGGAACCATTCCCAACAGAATGGGGCTCCTGGTGGCACCTGACACCTCTGCCTTTATAGAGCCTCTAGCTGTCAGAGGCTTTTGTCCCTCTTCTTTATTATAATTCACCTGTTCACCTGCTGGGATATCTGCTAGCTTCTGGGACAACAGTGATCATGAAGCTTTCATTGTAAAGGTGGGAGTACACCCGGGTTTTCCAACTTGAGCATGATTGACATTCTGTGTTGGGGTGGAGAAGCGGAGAACTGATCAGAGCATTGTAGGATGTACAACAGCATCCCTGGCCTCTACCCACTAGATGCCAATAGCAACCCACCTTCCCTGGTTGTGACAACTAAACCTGTCTCCATATATTACTGGATAGGTGGAGTTAGGGCAAAATTTTCTACAGTTGAGCTAGGCTAAACTAAGAAACTAACAAAAATTATATGTATATATAGGTATTTTTAAGTTATAAGTATCACAAAGGAAACAAATACGGCACTAGCTGAGAGAAAAATTTATAGAATGGGTTTAGGTTCGATGGTTATGGACAGTCTCTCTGAAAAGGTGATATTTAAAACATGGAATACAGGAGTGTTCCAGAAAGAGCATGGCAGAGCTTGATCCATTCATGGAACCACAGCAGGCCAGTGTGTGAGTGGAGGGGCCAGAGGGAGACAAAGGTCCCGTAATGAAGGGCTTAGGGGACTGTGATAGGAGTACAGATTGTATTATAATTGTGGTAGGAAGACTTGGGTGAATTTCAAGCAAGAAAGATACCTGACTTGGCTTACGTTTTAAAAGCGACCGGATTTCCCCTTACGGTACAGAAGATCTAGTTGGCATAGATGAAATATAGTGGAGCGTAAGTCAGCATTATTATTCTCTTTCTATTGTGTGAAGGTTCTTTGCATGTTTGACTTATGCTAGGTGATTAGAGAGGGTAGAAAGTAAAGGAAGAGAAGACCAAAGACAATATGGAAGAACCCTTCAATACAAGGAAATTAATGTGCACCTAATCTTAAATAATGAAATAAAGAAGAAATGGTGATGGCCCAACTTCAAAATGGCTAAGTGTTAAGATCCATGTGAATATTGCTTTGGGGACTGTTTTTCACTTTGTAAAATGAAGATCAAAGTAGAATGCCTTAAACACGTGTTACTGAAGATTGAGATGCTTAAGTAAAGCCTAATTCCAATGACAGAAACAAAGATAGTTATGGACATAATTATTTTAATTATTGCTATCAAGAAAAATCACATTAACTTTGTTCAAAAAAAAAGAATTCAACTGAGTGAAAATTTATAGATCTTATTGGCTTTATTCAATGATTTATGAATTGGGCAACATCTAATCTAGCAGATAGAAATGAGCTCCAAGGAGCTGTACAAAATGAAAGGCTTTTATAGGCAGAAGGGAACAGGAACAAGAAACTTTCACTAGATAAACAAGTGGGTTATTGTAAGGTTACCTTCCTAGAAGAGGGCAGGGTTCTAGCAGGCAGATTACCTGATCTAGTGCTGATCAAGCAATTCCTGATTGCCTGGGTTACGATTCTATTTCTAGGAGAGCCAATGCTGTAATTGAGGTATGTCTTGGTTTAATAATGTGGGACAGCAATAAGCAACTCCATTTTGAGTCTCTTGTCTTGGTTTTAACAATTCTACCCCTTTGATCAATCTCTGACTTAACAGTGGGATGTGATCAAAACTTAAGGCCTCAGTGTTACTCCCATCAGTGCTACTCCCAGCTACCACTCTGCGGTTCTAACCACTTTGATGAATCTCTGACTGGTATTTACGGGTTGTGATGTCGGGCTCACATGAAGTTGCTCATTCCTTGTCTGCTGCTCTGGTTTTAGGGAGATCATTTACTTGGTGGGTAGCAGCTGTGAACATGCATTAAAGCTTTTGAGAGAATGCAGTGTACCTGGGAGACGGCCATAAGCAGGGTGATTCCCAATGTCTAGAGTATATATCTGCCAAAGGAAGTAATTTAAATCACAAATTCTTCGCCTCAAGACTAGAAAAGTAAGAGCATTGGAGGTCTCTAAGTTTAAGAGTCTGTAGCCTACAGAGGTGGTTTTATTCTGGTGAGCCTTGCATTACCTCCCTTCCTTCATACAGAACCTGGACATGAGGTTCCCTGTTGTAGGGGTTGTTAACCAGAGAGGGGAAAAGGACCCCAGAGTTAGGGAGTCTGGCACAAAATAGAGGGTGCTGAGTTTGTTGCAGAGAAACTGAGTCATTGAAAATCAGGGAGAAGTTAGTGACAAGCAAAAGACTATAGGGTCACCAGTATTTTGGTAAATCCAACCATTGCTTGGAGGTTGACTAAGGCCCTTTGCAGCGGCCTGAGATATGAGAACAATGGCATTATCTGTCCAGGTCAGATCAAGGCAAAAGGTGGACAAAAAGACTTAAAAAGACCATCATAGTGGAAAAATTAGGAAAATAATGTTAATAGAGGGGAGGAGGAATGGAAAGAAATGTTCTTGATCTGACTTCTTGGGCGGAAGAAGTCTACCTGGAGGTCAGCTACTTCACTTCCTAGTCAACTTCATTGTGAGGTCTCCAGGGTTTGCAAGGACCGGATGGCAGGTGGAGCCTCCATCAGTTGTGCACTATGTGCCCAAGGTTCGACACCTTGAAATCTAGCAGTAGTGTCCAGGGTAACTGGGAGGGTCTTTCCCAGGAATCTCACTTTTACAAAAGCCTCAGAGTAAAACAATAACTGTCTGTAAATGACAAAAGACTTAAAAATAGCCACGGTTAAAGAAATGCCGATAGTGCATTATAATGGAATTGACAAGGACATTTGGTTATTTCTGTGGATTGTAACATTTTAAGATAACTGGATTTATAACTGATAACACTAGGACATATCAGATTTCTAGGAATTTCATACAGCTTCTAGAACAATTATTATGACAACACTAGAGGCCGGTGCACAAATTCATGCACCAGTGGGGACCCTAGGCATGGCCTGTGGGATTGGGCCGAAACCGGCTCTCTGACATCCCCTGAGGGGTCCCAGATTGCGGGAGGGCGCAGGCCAGGCCGAGGGACCCCACTAGTGCATGATAGGGGCCGGGGAGGGCCTGCAGGAGGGCTCCAGGCTGTGTCTGGCCCATCTCGCTCAGTCCCAATCAGCCGGACCCCAGCAGCAAGCTAACCTACCAGTCATAGCGTCTGCCCCCAGGTGATCAGTGCTATCATAGCGACTGGTTGACCAGTTGACTGTTTACCCCCTGGTGGTCAGTGGTTGAGTGGCCTTAGCATATCATTAGTATATTATGCTTTTATTATATAGGATGCACCCATACAAATATAATCTAAGGTTAACATTACTTCTATTTGATAGTGCTTCCCATATAATTAAGTGTATTAAATAAATCTAATACTTGACATCTTACTAGGTGAGAGACAAATCTTTTGAGATTTTCCTGGGGCCCAAAAGAAAATGTTGTCCTCTTAGCAGACAGAAAACTAAATTCTAGTTTTATAACAGTATACTTTTGATATTAAAACTTATTTTTTTAAACCTTAAATAAATTCACTCCAATCCTTGCCAGCTTGATTGACTGCACATGAAATTCCTTTCCCAAGACCCCTTTTCCGCAAAACTTTTTTATATCGATTTAGATTTTGTCCTATTTTTTTCAGTTTATTACAACCAGTCATTTTTCTTTCCTAACCTACTTTTTATACATAGCTATTTCCTTTCATCCTGATTATTTCTAAGTAGTTTTAATTACATATATATTAATTAGAACGCTTTACCCTTGGAATCTTTAATTGCAACTGAAAACTAAGAAGTAAGCAATTGTCTGCTGCACTAGTGTTTTGTGGAATGGCAAATTTTAAAATATTAGGTGAGCAAAAGTAGGTTTACAGTTGTGAGTACATGAAACAGTTTATTCTTGTATTATATTAGTTTCCATATGAGCAACTGTACAACTACTTTTGCCCCACTGTGTACATTTCATAATTTATAGTAGTATATTCTTCATAGTAAATATTTTAGTGTGGCACAAAACATGTTTACTAATAGACCCATATATCTTTAGTTCTTCAGGGAAAAGTGGATAAACTTACGTTCAATGATTAATGTTTCAATATTTTATTTGAAAATGATCTAGATATTCAATGAATATCCATTGTTTAAATTACATCAATATAACTTTAAGGTTTGTAGTTACCAAAAATATTTTAGAAGTGATCTTTTGACATACCATCATTATTATTAAAAACTTTATTTACAAACTTTTATGACACATCTATTTAATTTATTTGTTGTTCTTAACAATTATGAAAATTTCATGAACCGTTAAACAGCTAACCATCCTCTTAAGGTGCCTCTCTTGCTGACAAATTCTACAACAGAGATAATATAAACTAATTTGATTTTTAGTAAACCTTGGTAGAATAAAAGTATCATATTTAATTCTGGTTAAATCTAAAGACATGCCTCTTTACAAGTTAATTTTGGTAATACCACACAGAGATAAAAAAATATTACCCATCTGTAATGTACATATATATAGACAAACATAAACATTCCCATGGACAAAGAGAGGGTATAGCTTTCATTTTACAATTTTAGCCATGTGATGGTAGGATAATTAAAAACTTACTAGTTTATGAAAGACCAGTTGGATCTGGCAGATGGAGAAAATTAAGGTTACTTGCTCAGCTGGCTGAAACTTTTTTATTAAAACTTGGGGCAAAGATTTTTCATAGACCTAGTTTTCAAATAACGTTTTTTCCCTTTTGGGATAAGAATTCAGTTTGGTTCCTAGAGAGGACCAGGCAAAATACTTACATCTCAAAAGGCACAGAGAAAGAATGAAGTTTCACCAATAAGGACTTTCCTTCCCTGAGTCTGGATCTTTTAGGATATCGACAAGCCTTTTGAGATAAACAGGATAAGCCTGCATTTCTTTCCTTGTAAAGACTCAGCCTATCAGATAGAACAGTTGTTTTTAATTCCTCAGGGAAGTGGGTGGCAAGCTGAGTAACAGCAAGAGGCTGACACACCCATCCAGCTACATTGTTTGGAGTTTGTTTCTTTTTCTCTGGGAAAAGACCTTGACTGTGATAAAAAAAAAAAAAAAATCAAAAGGTTTCTGTGTTCTAGATTTATAGCTTTTGTGTTTGGAGTGTTTTTCTTGCTCTCTGGGTGTGTACATACTTTTAATTTAGTTTAGCAGGGAAGACTTACACAAAGTCCTATCAGGCTCTGAACAGCAGCTTCGATTTGGCCAACTTCTTACCATAGAGCTTTCACATATCTTGTCAGGTTTACTCTGGGACAACTAGTAAATATTTTTGGCAGTCCTGAACAACCCTTCCAACACAGGAGACATCCCCAAAGAGGGTACAAAAGATACTACCCTCCTAAGATTGAGATCCACTCCCCAAAATAGACAGATTTCAATTCCCTAAGAACTGGCAACAGTCGGTAGGGCCCCAACTACAAATGGAATGCAACCCACATTTCTGTCAAGTCATGGTGTTGGGACCCCCTACCTGACGGTTGCCATGTTCTCAGGACACAAGGTGCAAGGACGGTCCCTGGGAGAGAAAGGATCGGTAACTAATGAATCTGGATTTGGAAGGGGAGGGACAAGGAGAGATGTTACCTTTCTCTCGTGCACTGGTCCTGCAGAGAGCTGGCTCTGGGGAGGATTCTCACCTTTTCCTAGCTGTTGTCTGTTTTCCCAGGATTCCATCCGCAGGTTCTGATGTGAGTGGAGTCCAGAGAGTATAGCACCTACCAGAATCGGGAAAGGTTTTCCATCAATTGTAGTTTTCCTTGCCCCTTGGCTGTTTAAGGGGCTAACAGCAGCCTATCGAAGAACCACTCAGAGTCCTGTCAACCCTAGAGGGCATTTAGGGAGGTGTCTGTAAGGCCACTAATTTGGGAGACTTTAGCTTATGGTCCTGTAGTCTCTTCAGAGTGCAAAGGCAATTTAGACAGTGGATTAGGTGACTGAGTACTCAGGTAAAGGAGGATGGAGGAGAAGTAAGAGTCCTATCAGTTTTATAGTCGTTGTTTTAGGTACATCTTGTGTCTTTAGTTTTTCATTAGCTATAGCAATGAATCTTTCAATGAAACTATTTTAGCATTGGCAGATTTTTGGAGGCTTCTGCATCCCAATTAATAGGTATCGCATTCTGTTTGATTCAGGAGCCCTTGCTTTCAAGTGTACTGCCTAAATGAACTGTCTTGTCTGGTTGGAACATTCTCCACAATGGTTATTGTAATTCTAGCCTCTCTTGGTGAGATTGTGACATTTTTGTTGATATTTATAGCTTCTGGAACTGTAGTTCTTTAGATATGAAATAAGCAATTGTGCTGGAAAGTGGTGAATCAATTCATTGAGACTTGATCCCATTTCTTTGGCTAAGCCTTGGGTCTG
>NW_005877393.1:0-8709 GCF_000147115.1 Myotis lucifugus
CATCGATGTTTCTAGCTCTCTATCTCTCTCCCTCCTCTCTGTAAAAAATCAATAAAATATATTTTAAAAAATAGTGTTGTGGCTTATGACACAGAGGAGTGGTAGATAGCAGGGAACTTCAATACTGTGCTGACTACCTGATAAGAAATAGACCTGTCGAGCAGAACAGTAGAGGAAGTGAATGACCTTCACTACTTCACATTTTTATTTATCTTTTACTTAAGAAACATTTGTTTTCTCACTTGATTTTACCTTTTTTGTGTTTTTATTTGTAATTATTATTATGACTACTATTATTTTACCCTTTTTAAAAGTTTTATTTTATTTTATTTTTTTATTTTATTTTGGGATTAGTGTTCTACATTCTATTTTTATTTTTCCTTTAGCATTAATTTACTATATTGCAATTTTTCCTTTAGGACAACACTCCCTTCATCACTTTTCCCCTTTGTTGTCCTATTTCTCTTACCCTGTTCCTGCTTTAGTTTTTCTCTATCCTTTCTTTTTACTCCCTGTTAAAAATTGATCTTACTCATAGATCTAATTTCTGCTACCCTATTCCAAGTCCATACACACTTCTCTCTTCTCTTCCTTCACTTTCCAAATTTTCTTATTCTTCCTTTTTTTGCATTTTTCTTTCTGTCTGTCTTCTTGTTGTTTGTTTGATTGTTGATTACTTTGTTTTTTTTTGTTTTGTTGTTTGTGTGTGTGTGTGTGTGTGTATGTGTGTGTTTTGTTTGTTTGTTTGTTTTTTGCTTCTGTTTTTCCTCTCCTCACTTGGTCTCCCCATCTACTAATAGCTTAACTAATTCCAATCACCAACTCAGGCCTATCTGCTCTCTATTCTCCTTTTGCAATAGTAAACTAATACACAAATCGATAGATTAAATTAGGGGAACAATTTCATATATATATATATATATATATGTATATATATATATACACACACACACAGTGGGGCCTTGACTTACGAGTGTCCTGACTAACGAGTTTTTCGAGATACGAGCCATCTCTTGGCCGATTTTTTTGCTTTGAGTTGCGAGCTAAAATTCGGGTTACGAGCCAGCTTCAGATACCCCACCACTAGTTGGCGCAGCGAACGTCACAGTGAACGCCACAACATCAGCCCAGCATCACGTGTCTCACTCGTTCACTTTAAGATTTGACATACGAGTAATTTGAGTTACAAGCTCTGTCACAGAACAAATTAAACTCATAAGTCAAGGCCCCACTGTATATATATTTCTTTTATATATATTTTTTAATATATATTTTTTATTTTTTTTTCTGTTTTTTACTTTTCTTCTTATACACTCATTCTCTTTCTACCACCTATATACTGAATTGTGACAATTTCCCCATTCATTCAATTCCCTGACATTACTGTCTGTAAATAAGCTCTGCTTCCTCAGATTCATTGGGGTGTTTACAGTTTACATATTTAGGATTAGTTGTTGTTTATAGTTTGCATTCATCTCTGGGTGTTTTTTTGTTTGAATTTTTTGGAATAGTTGTTGTTTTATTGGCATTTTCTCCGCAAATACATATATTTTTCCCCCTTCTTTTTTCTTCTCTTTCTTTTCTCTCTTACATTTTTTCCTTTTCTCAATATCGTTTTTGCACTCTTTTCTCTCCCCTAATTCTCTTTTCTCTGGTGGTCACCTTTATTTGGGGTTATTAGTATCGTGAATACATTTGTGTTTGGTGCCCTGTGCACTGTGTCTTGTCATGTAGTATTTTGTGCCTTTAAGTTAACACAGGCAACAGAGAGCTACATAACCAGACACCCAGAGAGGAGGATCATGGGGAGACAAAGAAACAGCCTGCATATGAAAGAAAATTAGGAATGACCAGAAAAGAAAGTAAATGAAAAGGAGGCAAGCACTATGTCAGAGAAAGAACTAAAGCAATGGTCATAGGTCTCTGAAAAGGATGGAAGACAAATTCAACAATATGTGTAAGAACCAAGAGGAAATGAATAAGAACCAAGAAGAAATAAAAAATGACATTGCTGCAATAAAGAACGCAATAGCAAGCATCAACAGTAGACTAGAAGAAGTGAAGGACCACATCAGTGAGCGAGAAGACAAGGTAGGAGAAAATACCCAAGTAGAGCAGCATCTAAAAAAGAAAAAAAAACTTAAAAAACAGGAGGAGAGCATAATGGAACATTGGGACAACATGAAACGAAACAACATCTGCATAATAGGGGTGCCAGAAGGAGAGTAAACTGAACAAGGAATAGAAAACCTGTTTGAAGAAATAATGACCAAAAACTTCCCTGATATGGGGAAGAAAAAACTCACACAAGTCCAAGAAGCTCACAGAGTCCCAAACAAGATAAGCCCCAAAACACTGACATCAAGACACATTATAATTAAATTGGCAAACACCAATGACAAAGTAAGAATCTTAAAGGCTGCCAGAGACAGACAGAGTTATCTACAAAGGATCCCCCATCAGACTAGTGACTGATTTCTCAACAGAAACACATCAGCCAGAAGGGAATGGAATGAAATATACAAAGTCATGCAAAGGAAGGGTCGGAATCCAAGAATACTATACCCAGTAAGGCTAGCAATCAAAATTTAGAGTGAAATAAGGAACTTCACAGACAAAAAAAGGACTAAGGGAGTTTATTACCACCAAACCCACAATGCAAGAAATGCTAAAGGGTCTGCTGGAAAAAGAAGAAATAGGAAGGGAAGAAGGAACATAGGCATAAAAATGATGACAAATAAGTACCTATCAATAATAACTTGAAATGTAAATATATTAAATGCCCCAATCAAAAGACATAGGGTAGCTGAGTGGATAAGAAAACATGACCCAAATATCTGCTGTCTACAGGAAACCCACCTCAGAACAAAGGACTCAGACTGACGGTGAAGGGAAGGAAAAAGATTTTTCAGGAGAATGGAAATGAAAAAAAAAAAAGCTGGGGTAGCAACACTTATATCTGACACATTAGACTTCAAAGTGAAGACCATAACAAGAGATAAGGAAGACCACTTCATAATACTAAAGGGAGTAATTCAACAAGAAGATATAACTCTGGTAAACATATATGCACCCAATGTAGGAGCACCCAAATGCATAAACAACAACAACAACAACAACAACAACAAAAATTCTGGAGAATATCAAGGGAGAGATTGACAACAATACAGTCATAGTAGGGGACTTTAATACCCCATTAACACCACTGTACAAATCCTCTAAACAAAAAATCAGCAAAGAAACATCAATCCTAAATGACTCACTAGATCAGATGGAATTAATTGACATCTTCAGAACATTTCACCCCAAAGCCACAGAATATACATTCTTCTCAAGTGCACATGGGTCATTTTCAAAGATAGACCACATATTGGGACACAGACAAAGTCTCTTCAAATTCAAGAAGATATAAATCATATCAAGCGTATTCTCAGATCACAATGGCATAAAACTAGAAATCAACTACAATAGAAACAATAAAAATCAAACACCTGGAGGCTAAATAGCATGATATTAAACAATGATTGGGTTACCAAAGAGATCAAGGAAGAAATAAAAAGCATCATGGCAACAAATGACAATGAGAACACAACAATTCAAAATCTATGGGACACAGTGAAAGCAGTCTTGAGAGAGATGTTCATAACTCTACAGGCCTATCTCAAAAAACAAAACACAATGGTAATAAATTATCTAACCATACAACTCAAAGAGTTAGAAAGAGAGGAACAAGAAAAGCCCAGCAAAAGCAGAAGGAAGGAAATAATAAAGATAGGAGCAGAGATAAAAGACATAGAGACTAAAAAGCAATACAAAATATCAATAAATCCAAGAGCTGGTTCTTTGAAAGGATAAACAAGATTGATGAATCTCTAGCCAAGCTCACCAAGAAGCAAAGAAAGAGGACCCACATAAACAAAATCAGAAATGAAAGAGGTGAAGTAACAACCAATCCCACAGAAATACAAACGATTATGAAAAAATACTATGAACAACTCTATTCCAACAAAATGGAAAACCAAACAAAATGGACATATTCTTAGAAAAATACAAGCTCCCAAAACTCAATCAGGAAGAATAAAAAACCTGAATAGGCCGATTACTACTGAAGAAATTGAAGCAGCAATCAAAAATCTTTCAGCAAACAAAAGCCCTGCTCTGGATGGCTTTATAGGGGAGCTCTACCAAGCATTCAAAGAAGAACTAAAACCTATCCTCCTCAGACTATTCCAAAAAAATTCAAGAGGAACACACACGTCCAATCTCTTTCTATGAAGCCAGAATTATAATTCCAAAACCAGATAAAGACACAACAAAAAAGAGAACTACAAGCCAATATCCTCAATGAACATAGATGCTAAAATCCTCAACAAAATTCTAGCAAATCAGATTCAGCATTACATTAGAAAGATCATACACCATGACCAAGTGGGATTTATTCTGGGAATGCAAAGATGCTACAATATCTAAAAATCAATATATGTCATACATCACATAAACAAACTGAGAGACAAAAATTACATAATCATATCAATCAATGCAGTAAAAGTATTTGACAAAATCCAACACCGTTTCTTGATAAAAACTCTCAGCAAAGTGGGAATAGAGGGATCATACCTCAACATAATAAAAGCCTTATATGACAAACCTACAGCCAACATCATACTCAATGGGCAAAAATTAAACTCAATTCCCTTAAGAACAGGAATAATACAGGGATGCCCCTTTCACCACACCTGTTCAATATAGTAATGGAATTGAGAGCCATAGTGATCAGACAAGAAGAAATAAAAGGCATCCAAATTGGAAAAGAAGAAGTAAAACGTTCCTTAATCGCAGATGACATGATATTCTACATAGAAAACCCTAAAGACTCCATCAAAAAAATTATTAGACCTAATGAATGAATTTGGCAATGTAGCAGGATAAAAATTAACACCCAGAAATCGATGGCCTTTTTATACAGCAATAATGAACTCAGAGAAATAGAAATAAAAACCAACCAACCAAACAAACAAACAAAGAAAAAATAATCCATTTCCCATTGCACCAAAAAAAAAAAAAAATTAAGAAACGTAGGAATAAACTTAACTAAGAAGGTAAAAGACCTGTATTGGGAAAACTATAGAACATTCAAAAAAAGAGATAGAGGAACAAGTAGAAGAACATACCATGCTCATGGATTGGTAGAATCAACATAACTAAAATGCCCATACTACTCAAAGCAATCTACAGATTCAATGCAATCCCCATTAAAATGCCAACGGGATATTTCAAAGATCTAGAACAAACTCTCCAAAAATTCATCTGAAATAAAAAAAGACTCCGAATAGCAACAGCAATCCTGAGAAAGAAGAACAAAGTTGGAGGGATCACATTACCAGATATCAAGCTATATTACCAAGCCACATTTTTCAAAACTGCCTGGTACTGGCACAAGAGCAGACATATAGACCATTGGAAGAGAATAGAGAACCCAGAAATCAACCCAAGCCATTATGCTCAATTAATATTTGACAAAGGAGGCAAGAGCAAACAATGGATTGAAGACAGTCTCTTTAATAAATGGTGTTGGGAAATTTGGACAGCAAAAAAAAAAAAAAAAAAAACTAGATCACCAACTTACACCATACAAAAAAACAAACTCATAATGGCTAAAGGACTTCAATGTAAGATGGGAAACCATAAAAATCATATAAGACTCCATAGGCAGCAAAATAGCAGACATATGTCGTAGCAATATCTTTACGGACACAGCTCTTAGGGCAGTGGAGACTAAGGAGAAAATAAACAAATGGGACTACATCAAAATAAAAAGCTTCTGCACAGCAAAAGAAACCATCTACAAAACAACAATAAAGCCCCCTGCATGGAAAAACATATTTGCCAATGATATTTCTGATAAGGGTTTCATCTCCAAAATTTACAGAAAACTCATGCAACTTAACAAATGGAAGATAAACGATCCAATCAAAAAATGGGAAAGGATCTACATAGACACTTTTCGAAAGAGGACATACAGAAGGCCCAGAGACATATGAAAATAGGCTCGGAGTTACTAATCACCTGAGAGATGCAAATCAAACAACGAGATACCATCTCACACCTGTCAGAATGGCTATCATCAACAATTCAACAAACGACAAGTGCTGGTGAGGATGTGGAGAAAAAGGAACCCTCATGCACTACTAGTGGGAATGCAGACTGGTGCAACCACTGTGGAGAACAGTATGGAGTTTCCTCAAAAAGTTAAAAATGAAACTCCCATTTGATACAGTGATCCCACTTCTAGGAATATATCCCAAGAAACCAGAAACACCAATCAGAAGGATATATGCACCCCGATGTTCATAGTGGCACAATTCACCATAGCTAACAGCCTAAGTGCTCATCAGCAGATGAGTGGATTAAAAAACTGTGGTATATCTACACAATGGAATACTACTCTGCTGTAAAAAAGAAGGAATTATTACCATTTGCAACAGCTTGGATGGACCTGGAGAGCATTATGCTAAGCGAAATAAGCCAGTCAGAGAAAGATAAATATCACATGATCTCACTCATTTATGGAATATAATGAACAACATAAACTGATGAATAAAAACAGATCCAGAGACAAAGAATCATCGATCAGACCATCAAACCTCAGAGGGAAGGTAGGAGAGGGTGGGGGGGTAAAGAGGAGAGATCAACCAAAGGACTTCTATGCATGCATATAAGCCTAATCAATGGACACAGACAACAGGGGGGGTGAGGGCATGAGTGGGGGGGGGGTGAGGGAGCAATGGGGCGATGAGTACACATATGTAATACCAATCAATAAAGAAAAAAATAAAAAAAACATTTAAAAAACACACAAAACAACTGTGGTAAATCTACACAATGGAATACTATGCTGCTATAAAAAAGAAGGAACTTTTACCATTTGCAACAGCATGGATGGAACTGGAGAGCATTATGCTAAGTGAAATAAGTCAGTTGGAGAAAGATAAATATCACATGATCTCACTCATATATGGGATATAATGATTAACATAATTTAATGAACAAGAATAGATCCAGAGACAAATGATAGGGGAGGAGGTGGTTAGAGAGCAACCAAAGGACTTGTATGCATGGGGAAGTTCTTAATCATTATTATTTCAGAAATTTCTTCTGTTCCTTTCTCCCTTTTCCCCTCTACTGGTATTCCAATTACACATGTTAACACCTTTTGTACTTATCCCACAGTCCTGAGATATTCTGTTGTTGTTTACTTCAGTATTTTTTTCTGTTTGCTTTTCAGTTCTGGAGGTTTCTATTGATATATCCTCAAGCTCAGAGATTATCTGCTCAGCCATATCCAGGCTACTAATAAGTCCACCAAAGGAATTCTTCATTTCTGTTATAGTGTTTTTTATCTTTAGCATTATTTTTAGTTATTGCTTAGGATTTACATCTCTCTGCTTATACTGCACAACTGTTCTCTATCCAGTAGGGCTCTTGCCATATTAATCATTGTTGTTTTAAATTCCCTTTATGATAATTCCAACATTCTTATCATCTCTCATTCTTGATAATTCCAACATTCTTGTCATCTCTTAGCTTGCTCTGTATCTTCAAAATGTGTTTTGCCTTTTGGTATGCCTTGTAAATTTTTTTTTTTTGTAGCTAGACATGATGTACTGTGCAAAAGAAACTGTTATAAATAGGTCTTTATTGTAATACTAGAGGCCTGGTGCACGAATTCGTGCACAGGTGGGGTTCCTCAGCCTGGCTGACAATCAGGCTGGTCGGGCCCATCCGGCCTCGGGGAGGGACCTCGGGAGGTTGGCTGGCCATGGGAGGTTGGCTGTGGGAGCGCACTGACCACCAGGGAGTAGCTGCTGCTTTGAGTGTCTGCTCCCTGGTGGTCAGTGTGTGTCATAGCGACCGGTCGACTGGTTGTTCAGTCGACCAGTTGTTGGTCGACCAGTCATAACAGTCACTTAGACTTTTATATATATAGACTAGTGCCCCAGTGCACGATATTCGTGCACGGAGGGGGGTTCCCTCAGCCCAGCCTGCACCTTCTCCAGTTGGGGACCTCTTGGGAAATTTCCGACTGCCAGACATCCCTCTTGCAATCTGGGACCACTGGCTCCTAACCACTCACCTGCCTGCCTGCCTGACCACCCCTAACTGACTCTGCCTGTCTGATTGTCCCTAACCCCTCTGCCCTGCCCTGCCTGATTGCCCCTAACTTCCTCTGCCTGCCTGCCTGATCACCCCTAACTGCCCTCCCCTGTTGGCCTGATCTCACCCCCAACTGCCCTCCCCTGCCAGCCTGGTTACCCCCAACTGCCCTCCCCCGCCAGCCTGGTTTATTTATTTATTTATTTATTTATTTATTTATTTATTATTTTTTTATTTTTTAAAATTAAATCTTTATTTAATTTAAAATTTCAGACTATTACAGTTGTTCCTTTCTTCCCCCCATAGCTCCCCTCCACCTGGTTCCCACCCCACCCTCTGCCCTCAACCCCCCCCCCCCACTGTCCATAGGTGCACGATGTTTGTCCAGTCTCTTCCCGCATCCCCCACACCCCTTTCCCCCCAGAATAGTCAGTCCACTCCCTTTCTATGCCCCTGATTCTATTATAACCACCAGTTTATTCTGTTCATCAGATTGTTTATTCACTTGATTTTTAGATTCACTTGTTGATAGATGTGTATTTGTTGTTCATAATC
>NW_005877394.1:0-8706 GCF_000147115.1 Myotis lucifugus
AATCACACAATCCCTTTGAAAACGATTGACATTTTCTTAAAAACTTATAAACACACTTATCATATGATCGAGCCATTTCCCTCGTAGATATTTACCCAAGAGGAAAGAAAGTATATGTCCATACAAATCCTTGTACATGAATGCTCATAAAAACTGGAAACAACCCGTATGTCTATCAGCAGGTAATAACTAAATACTTCATCTTCTATCCAAATAATAGAACACTACTTGACAATAAAAGAAATGAACTGTTGATATGTGCACAGCACAGAAGAGTCTGAAAATAATTATTCTGAGAGAAAGAATCCAACAAAAGGAAGTAACCTATAAAATTATGGAAAATGAAAACTAATGTAGGGTCAGAAAGCAGAGAAGCGGCTCCATGGGACTGAGAAGGACACAGTGCATGAGGGAGGGGTGACAATGGGGAACAAGGAAACTTTTAGGTTGATGGACATGTCCATTCTCTCGATTCTCCCGCTGGCTTTGGAAGAAGTTAGCTGCCACACTGTGAGAGGGCCACGTGCCTGGCACCTGAGGGCAACTTCTAGGAGCTCCAGTGACCTCCAGCCTAAGGAAAACAGGGACTCAGTCCTAAAATTGCAAAGAACTAAATTCTTCAAACAATCAGAGAGCTTGCAAGAGAACCCAGAGCTTCAGAGAGGTTTGCAACTCTGGACACTTCGACTTCAGCCTATGAGACAGAGCAGAGAAACCAGTTACATGGGCCCAGACGTGTGACCCATGGAACTGTGAGAGATTAAAAAAAAAGTATTTTTTTAAGCCTCTAAATTTATGCTAATTTTGTAACATGACACTAGAATGTTAATACATACTGATGTAAATGTATATTTGTTTGTATATATAAAAAGGAATGTATTCTGGGACCCTGCTTTTCATCCAATACTCCAAGGATTCAATTTATTAGAAGATTCAAATGAAGTTGAATTTTTCTTATGTCCTGCTTTGCCTCTTAGTCTGATCTCCCATTGGCAGGAATTTTCTTTCACAGAAACTCATTATCTTCCTGCTATAATATTCCTCCAATTTTTTCTTATGAGAAAATTTTAGTTAATTTTTTAAATTACCATTACTTGCTATTAATAATACATAGAAAGTTGTTGATGGGAGTCCCACAGGTTATGTGCCAAGTTGAGGTTAGTTGTTAGAACTCATGCTTTATTAAAGATGCCTGGCCCTATGCAGAATTATTTTTAATTCAGCTATGCAGAACTGTGACAAAATATACATGTTGACCATCGATTTGAGTTTCAATTTCAGCAATTCCATTAAAGCTTTAGATTTCTGTCTACTATGTGTGTGTGAAGTATATTGGGTATATGCCTTTTGCTTTAAGGGCATAAGCAGACTCTAAGTGGTGTTCTATTCATCCCATAAAAGAGCTTTTCCTAAAGTGTGTCTCTGGGCAGCTCATGGTGTGCTTCAGGAAAAAGCATCTGTTGTCAGGAAGGACTGAGGGGACTTGGGTTCAACAAACATAAGTGGGTTTCTTCAAAGAAAGCGTGATATGAACTGATCTTGAGCCCTTTTCTCAGACCTTCTTGAAAAACCAGAATTGACTAACTGAGCAGATTGCTTATTAGTAAATGCTGTCGAGGAGGATGCTACCTGGAATCAAACAAGCTCCCAAAAAGTGAAAGCAATTTTACTGTTGTGTGACTGATTTTACAATCGACTTCACTAACTCAAAACTGAAAATGAGGGTGCGTCCCTGCGGTTCCGAGGTTGTGTGGAAGATCCCCGTCTTCTGCCAAACCTAACCAGGACATGAAAGACTGAAGATGGAGTCTTATGTTCATAAAATCCTTAGCCCATGTCATATGCACTATGTCCTTAGCCCATTGAGATGTCCATGTTCTAATGGGGAAGTCATCTAAAATAAGCCTTCACGGCTGCTGGTGGTGGCTTCCCAGGGAATGGATGAGGCCTAGGGGGCTGGCACTTCATTAGTCTTTCTTCTCCAGTGATTCCACCTTTGAGCTTATTCCTAAGTTTCTACTGTGAAACTCTCTGATCACTTCCATGTTTGTGACTTTATGTGATAACCAAGGTAGCCCACCAGGTCTGTCCAGGGGGTCTACTCCCTTCATGTCCAGTATCTAGTGCCTCAGATTTCTCATTGAAAAGTGGTCATAGAAAGACACACATCATGATGATTTGGGAGTGTTAAACCAGATAATGCACTTATAGTGATTATCAGAGAGTTTGGTATTCAGGGCATTGTTGGTGTGCACAGAGGTCTGGAAACAAAGATGGGGTACAGAACACAAAAATATTAGTTCTCCAAAGTTGGTCAATAGCAACCTCTGCCCCCCAAAAAATTCATATGGTCATAAGAAGTCATAATTACCCTAGCAGGATTACACACAGGAGAACGGATTTGTCCAACTGGTAACATAAGTATCCAAGTTTCCATGTATATAATTTCATTCCCTCTATAATGTGATCATTTGGTGGAAAATTATCTTCTAAATTTGCTCTTATCTGAGTTTATATGAAACTGACTTTTTATCAGTTCATATTCCTTAAATAATTAGTTAAGATTTCATGTCCTAAAAGATAGCAGTAAGAACATTTATTTAATCGAAAATTCCGATATCATGTAAGATGTATTTGGAAAATTCATTGCTAAGGTCAAAGTCCTTCTGTCATTTCGTTTCACCAGTAGGGAAATATTTGGAACTCTTGGGTATTTTCTTGGCTCTCTAAGCTGGGATCCATCATTTATTGGATCTGGGAAATGAAAAACATGTGTGTTTTATCAACATCTTTCACAAGGAATTGCACTTTTTGCTCTTCTTTGGGCCAATTTACTGTGGGAAATTATGTTCCTCTTAAAAAAAGATCTATAAATGACTCCCATTTTATAATTCAAATTTTATAATTATATTCCTATTACCTCATAAATGTTTCCTGCCAGAACTTATGGGTATTGACCTAAATATTTTAATTTAAACATTTATATTTTTGAAATTAAAGTCAAAGTAATATTGCCCAAATGACATTTTCAATTAACAACAGATGAAAATGGAAGCATCATGTGATCTATCCATCCATCCACTCAGTCATTTATCCATTTTTCAATAATCATTGTTGAAGAACCTATAACTCTTCAAGGATATTAAATATTAATGATGAAAATAAGCACACGAAGTTCAAGGGAAACATGAAAGTACCAGCAGTCCCATACCAACTATGTGTGAAGGGAGTTAAGATATCTGAGGGACTTGACCTTCAATAAGACGACATAGTAACTGGCACTGTGGCCAATCTCATAAGTCACTCCCCTGGGATTCTCTGTCTGAAAGACCACTTTCACACCAAGGTGCATGGTCTTCCTCGATCGCAGCACTGAAGGTGGGATGCGCCCACCAATTTAGTTGCCTGACTAACCAATTCTAGTAAAATGTTCTATGCTCTAATAGTAGAATGTCATTGTTAACAGAAAACAAAACAAAAGCCCTAGTGCAACCTTAGCCACCTTAGGAAAAGTTTAAAGTCTTGATCACGTGCTTTCTGAACCTGGCCCTGCACCTGACTGCCAGCATAACACAGGGAGGGGCAAAAGTAGGCTTACCGTTGTTTGCATGGCAAATAATACAATAATAAATAAATAATAATACAAGAATAAACTCTGTGTTTCCTGCACTTACACCTCCCACCCTCAATGGCTGCTTTCCCATAAGTGAGGTCTGCAGTAGAATTAAAATATTCAAAATATTGGAATCAAACATAAGTTAAACATTTCTAGGTTTTAATGTACTTAACATATGGCAATGGCATAACACAGTTTATCTAGAAGTTTCCTATAAAAAAAGGAAATGCCCAAATCAATGTTTAAAGATGAGCTACATTATGAATGTTCATCTACTTAAATATGATTAGAAAATCATCTATAATAATAAAAGCATAATATGCTAATTAGACCGGACATCCTTCTGGACGTCCTTCTGGATGACCTTCGGGATGAAGCCAGGGCTTCGAGGGAAGCCCGGGTCCCGGGTGCCTGCCAGCAGCCGGGAGAAGGAAGGCCTACTCTTACAGGAATTTTGTGCGTTGGACCTCTAGTGCTTCTATAAATTCCTAAAATGTAAAATGATGATTAAATAATGAAGTGGGCAAACTTCTTCCAAATTCATAGTTTGGTCACAGATGCATGCTGTTATATCCATTCCTTAGTTTTTGTTTCTTTTAATAGGTTTTTATTGATTTTAGACAGAGAGGAAGGGAGCGAAAGAGAGAGAGACATAAATGTGAGAGAAACATCAATTAGCTGCCCCTGCACAACCCCCATCTGGGATGTAGCCTGCAACCCTGCATATGCTCTGACAGGGAATCAAAACAGACACTATTTGGTGCACAGGACAACGATCAACCACATAAGTCACAGTGGCCAGGGCCATTCCTTAGTTTTTTAACTGTACAAATTTTCTTTCCCACTACTATCACCATATAAATGCACTTCTAAATATGAAAACACGAACACATGATAGAAGTCACTTGGTAATTCATATATTAAGATTATCTAAACCCATGGTCGGCAAACCGCGGCTCGCAAGCCACATGCAGCTCTTTGGCCCCTTCAGTGTGCCTCTTCCACAAAATACCACGTGCGGGCATGAACATACAGTGTGATTGAAACTTCGTGGCCCATGCGCAGAAGTCGGTATTTTGTGGAAGAACCACACTCAAGGGGCAAAGAGCTGCATGTAGCTAGTGAGCCGCGAGTTTGCCGAGCCGCAGTTTGCCAACCACTGATCTAAACCAACAAATGCAGCCACAATGCTCATGTTCTAGAAAGCTGCTTCTCTTTTTCAACAAAGATAAGAGTGTTTCTTATTCAAAGTCATCTTTCTGGCCTACAGAAAGTATCCCAGTTGAAATACTTAGAATTCTGTACTGTGAGACGACATTAAAATTCATTTTTCTCTTCTGGACACATGGCAAAATTTAAGCAAGAGTATTGACTGCTCTCTGCCTCAATTTCTATTCATTTGGGCAAAAAATTCCATAAGGTGGCTGAGTAAAAGTGCCTGCTCTTCTAAAATATGACTCAAGTATTTCTAAATTGCTTTATTTTCTTACAAATATTAGTCTATAAAATAAAGCCATAAGTGATATAAGGGTGACTGCAGACATCTAAGTTTTCTCTTATAGTGTGATGAAAAAAAAAAAAAGTAGTTTTCTTCTTTTAGACCATCCCTCAGTAATAGAGTTTCTTTGTCTTTATTACACCATGAAATGCTCTACCCACAATCAGGCAGAACATTACAGTCAGGGGAGTAGACGTGAGGTTTGTTCAAACAGGAGTTTACCCGGGCAGCAGGAACAACACCAGCTGCTAGAAGCCTAAGTATACATTTAAAATATTTAATACCTAATTATGTAAAAGAGACATAATTCCATAAAATTATAACAAAATAGTACTCGAGAAGGCCATCATGAATGGGGGTCATGGTGCCCATCTAGAGAAACCCTGGGCTAATCAGTGCTTCTAATTGCATTTCTGTGGCTCACGCTGCTGGCAGAGTGAAACAGAAAGTGCTCAGCTCCCCAGTTGACTCAAAAATCAGATCAACGGCTCTGTCTCAACCCCTCCCACCTCATGGCCTGTGTGCCAGCCACGCGACACCGTCTTGAAGACCCACAGTCACATGCTGTGGCTTCAGGCCTCTGTGTCGCTGCTGCTGCTGCCTTTCCTGCAACCTGCCAGCTTTCTCCTAAATTTCCCTGGAAACTCTGCCTCCTCCAGGGTGCCACCCCTGGCCCCCGGGCAGTCACAGAGGAAGGACGCAGCTCTGCAATGACTGGCTTGCACAGGGGTCTCCCTCACACACCGTGAGGTCTGTGCAGACAGCGGCTGCCAACGTTTCATTTTTCTCTTTCTGGCCGGGCCCTGGATAGTTGCTGGTCCTCACACAGCAGGCGCTCCGCCAGCATCGGACCTCCCAGCGCTTCCGCAGTCAAACAGGAGCCAGTGGGGTCCACACATCAGAAACACGCCACCGTCTCTTGTGTGATTTTGGTCCACTTTTCCTCAGTGGTGTTTAAAATCTTTCTAAGTACTGAATAATTGTTCAATCAGTAAACGGTGTACAGACCGATAAAGGTCAGGAGGCTCTGGTCCATGTGGGGTGGAGGCTCATGCAGCTGAGCACCCCCAAGGCCCCCTGCAGGGCCCAGCATGGCGCCATTGCCCAGCGCTGCCATGTGTGAATGCCACACTACCTCCCAGGACCAGTCATTCAGTAACAGTCTCTGACCTTCCAGACATGGGTACGAGAGCTGGCGGGAATCCTAGGGAGAACTTAACTCTCATCCTTGACCTCACAACTCTTATTTCTTTGCTTTGCTATATTGACTTGGCCGTGATCTCCAGTACAGCAGGGAATATTAGAGGGGCTGGCGAAATCCCTCAGCTTTTTCCAAACTTAGCTCCCCACAGGCTGGTACTGAAAACCTTTTGAAATGAAGCAACTGACTTTCCAAATCTGTGTCTGGTCACATAACTACACATCCTCTAGTCACCTGAATGATGCTACTTAGAGCTTCCAGTGTGTACCCCACATCCTTTGATCCACATTCTTCACTCATGTTCCTTTCTCAGGGAAGCTCCCATGCCCCTCTCAACTTGGCCAAATCCTGGCCACACCATGCGGGTGCCCTTGACCCAGCCACAGATAACCTCTCCCTCCTGTGGACTCACTGTTTTCTCTTAATTGCTCCACTGGCATTCCTAGCTTCTTCCTTATATCCTAGTTATTTGGTTTATATTTTTTTCTCTTAAGCTAGAAAGTCATATCTTTGTGGTTAGGGGTTCTATTGCCTGCATCTGTGTATCTTCCAAAGGGCCTAGGACAGTTCTGTGCTAGGTATTCAACATTTTTGGTTGACCAAATACACAGATGGAATGATCTGAAAATACTACAAAGAAAAGGATGACAGATCAATAACCAGGTCATGGAGAATGTCCTTTTCTTCCATATGTTAAACTGTATAGAAATTAACAATACCATAGGAGATCACACCAAGCATTAGACAAATTAACCCTCAAAGAAGACTCATGTAGCAGGCCTGACAGTGGGACTAGCAGTTGCGAAAGGATAAGAGAAAGAAAGCGATGAAATAACTTTCTAAGGAAGCCTGCCTGGAGAACCTCAGAGGGCCCCTCGTGAGGTCTGAGCTCCATCTGGCTGCCCCTCTATTTCTGCCTCACTCCCTGTTGAGAGGCACGGGTCCCTGTGCTGCTGGTTTCCCATGTGGGGCCTGAGCCATTTGTAAGTAGATCCCACAGCTTCCTTCCTTCAGCCCCTGCCCCTTCCTTCTCTCACACAATGACACTAGAGCTCCTTGGAAGACTGCTTTCCAATCGTCTGCAACTGGGCAGTTTCCTGGGATGAGGATGGAGTAGAACAGATGTGGGAAATGTTTCGCATCGTGAAATAAGCAAGATGCCAAAGAGGAGTGTGTGCAATGTTACTTTCTCACGCTGCATGGCTTTTAAAGTAATGCGAGAATGTGACATGGTAGGAGCCAAGTCCAGCTTTAAGTGTCTTTATTGCAATGATTTCTTTCCAACCAGAACCTCATGAGATTCTGTACGTCAAAGAGATCTAGAAAAAAAAGAAGCATGCTGTGGAGTGAAATGAAGAGACAGCTGTTCTAAGAATGTCTGCATTGGGGGCAGATCATCCAACCACAGAGCAAAATAATTAGGCTTTTATTCTTTTCCGACAAATGTAGAAGGCTTTTAATGTAGCATTGTGTTTCCATTTAGAAAGATTATAATATCTACATGTAGCACTAGCTTCTATTATTCTAAGATTCACATAGAAGAGATCTGAAGTAGGCTAAAGTTCTTCGAAGGCTCCAAGATTACTAAGAGGATAACACTTGAGAAGAAAGAAATAATGGTATCTGTGAAAATAATCAATGTTTTGAAACCATTTTTTCGTCCTCTAACATCTGTCACTTTCCCCTTTACTTAATTACAAGTTGCTTTGAAAATTATTATGTGCATGAATTGTTTTAACAACTGAAATTGTTAAATTATACATGTTCAGAAATTCCACTCCGATGAGATAATAAAATGTGAAATGCAAATCTTAAGTAAAACACTAATTAAAACATATTGTTGATGTAATTAAACACTTAGATTACTTCTTCAAAAGGAAGAACTGCCTGCCATGAGCCAAACCAAAAGACAAGTATAATGTGATCAAAACTCACTTGAAAATCCTCTGGCTGCACTTGCATACATGTGAACTAATTCTATAGCACGCCCCTCCTTGCTACATGGAGATTGGTATTAAATATATTGTGAAAAACAGCATCACAAATAAAAATAGGCATTGAACAAACTGACACACAGATAGTCCCTGTCCAAAGTTCTAAGCAGGCACTGTGATTCCCTTATTCACCCTGCTCTCCACAGAGCCCATCAGGGGCTAGAAGCTTAATCTTTTTTTTTTTTTATTGCTTAAAGCATTACAAAGGGTATTACATATGTGTCCTTTTTTCCCCCCGCCCTTGACAATCCCCTGGCCTCCCCTACCCCCCAGTGTCTTATGTCCATTGGTTATGCTTATATGCATGCATACAAGTCCTTCGGTTGGATCTCTTACCCCCCTCCCTTCCTGCCCCCCAACCCTTCCCGGCCTTCCGCTGCAGTTTGACAATCTGTTT